>NC_137119.1:15868850-16128850 GCF_949357685.1 Gobio gobio
AGCTACTTATTGGAACCAGAAGGAAAGTCAATGAGTGACTTTTTGACTTTTGGGACAAAAATTTGTTCAGTAGGTCAAATGGTCTTCTGTACAGCCATAATATGTAAAAAAAATAAATGTAAACCTTTTGTGTGACTTTGAGTGACTTTTTGACCTTTGGGACAAAAATTTGTTCAGTAGGTCAAATATGGGCTTCTGTACAGCCATAATATGTAAAAAAAAAAATGTTTTTAATTAAACCTTTTGTAGACCATTTAGCTATTTATTGGAACCAGAAGGAAACTCAATGAGTGACTTTTTGACCTTTGGAACAAAAATGTGTTCAGTAGGTCAAATATGGACTTTTGTAGAGCCATAATATGTAAAAAAAAAAATGAAAAAAAAAATGTACACCTTTTGTAGACCTTTTAGCTAATTATTGGAACCAGAAGGAAAGTCGATGAGTGACTTTTTGACCTTTGGGACAAAAGTTTTTTCAGTAGGTCAAATATGGACTTCTGTACAGCCATAATATGTAAAAAATAATAATAATAATAATAATAATTATATTTAAACTTTTGTAGACCTATTAGCTACTAATTGGAACAAGAAGGAAAGTCAATGAGTGACTTTCTGACCTTTGGGAAAAAAATTGTTCAGTAGGTCAAATATGGACTTCTGTACAGCCATAATATGTATAAAAAAAAAAATTAAAAATTTTTTTTTAAACCTTTTGTAGACCTTTTAGCTACTAATTGGGACCAGAAGGAAACTCAATGAGTGACTTTTTGACCTTTGGGACAAAAATGTGTTCAGTAGGTCAAATATGGACTTCTGTCCAGCCATAATATGTAAAAAAAAAAAAATGTATATATATATAAACTTTTGTAGACCTTTTAGCTACTTATTTTTTTAAAAAATTAAATAAAAATGTAAAACCTTTTGTGGACCGTCAAGCTACTAATTGGAATCAGCTGAGAAGTCAACATGTGACTTTTTTTTAACCGTGGGACCAAAAATATGTTCAGTAGGTCAAATATGGACATCTGTACAGCCACAAAATGTAAAAAAAATAAAATAAAAAAAAAGTCAAATCTTTTTGTGAAACTTTTGGCTAGCAATTGGATACAGAAGGGAAATTAACGAATATGTATGTATAGTAAGTTAGTGTTCAAGGACTCTTGGGCCAAAAATATGTTCAGTAAGTTAAATATTGACGTCTGTACAGCCAAAACTTGTTAAAAAAATAAAAATAAAAAAAAACTTTAAAAAACCTTTTGTGGGACTTTTGGCTGGTAATTGGATTCAGAAGGGAAGTCAATAAGTATGTATACTAAATTAGTGTTTACAGTCTCTTAGTCCTAAAACGTATTCAGTAGGTCAAATATGGACTTCTTGTACAGCCATAACATGTAAAAAAAATTAATAATAATTTTTTTAACCTTTTGTGGACCTTTTAGTTACTAATTGGAATCTGAAGAGAAGTCAATGAGTGACTTTTTTGACCTTTGGGCCAAAAATATGTTCAGTAGGTCAAATATGGACTTCTGTACAGCCATAACAGAAAAAAAATAAAGTAAAATAAAACCTTTAAAAGAAAATGGGGGAAATTTTGGCTTGCTATTTTAATCAGAAGGAAAGTCAATGAGTGTGTGTATAGTAAGTTAGTGTTTAAGGACTGTTGGGATGAAAACTATTTCAGTTCTTGTACAGCCATAATGTGTAAAAAAAAAAAAAAATAATACAAAAAGATATTTAAAACCATTTGTAAAACTGTAAGCTACTTATTGGAATCAGAAGGGAAGTCAATGAGTGACTATTTTTTTAACCTTTAGGCCAAAAATATGTTTAGAAGGGAAGTCAATGAGTGACTATTTTTTTTAACCTTTAGGCCAAAAATATGTTTAGTAGGTTAAATATGGACTTTTGTACAGCCATAACAGAAAAAAAATAAAATAAAGTAAAGCCTTTAAAAGAAAATGGGGGAAATTTTGGCTTGCTATTTTAATCAGAAGGAAAGTCAATGAGTGTGTGTATAGTAAGTTAGTGTTTAAGGACTGTTGGGATGAAAACTATTTCAGTTCTTGTACAGCCATAATGTGTAAAAAAGAAGAAAAAAAAAAAAAAGAAAAAAAAAAGAAAAAAAAAAAAGATATTTAAAACCATTTGTAAAACTGTAAGCCACTTATTGGAATCAGAAGGGAAGTCAATGAGTGACTATTTTTCTAACCTTTTGGCCAAAAATATGTTTAGTAGGTTAAATATGGACTTCTGTACAGCCATAACATGTAAAAGGAAAAAAAAAAATTCAAAAAAAAACTTTGGTGAGACTTCTGGCTGTTAATTGGATTCAGAAGGGAAGTCAATGAGTATGTATAGTAAGTTAGTGTTTAAGGACTCTTAGGCCAAAAACATGTTCAGTAGGTCAAATATGGACTTCTGTACAGCCATAACATGTAAAAAATAATTTTTAAACCTTTTGTGGGCCTTTTAGCTACTAATTTTAATCAGAAGGGAAGTCAGTGAGTGACTTTTTTGACCGTTTGGCCAAAAATATGTTCACTAGGTAAAATATGAATTTCTGTACAGCCATAACTTGTAAAAAAATAAAATAAAATAAAACCTTTAAAAACTTTTTGTGGAACTTTTGGCTAGCAACTGGATTCCAAAGGGAAATCAACAAGTATATATAGTAAGTTAGTGTTTAAGGACTGTTGGTACAAAAATATGTTTAGTGGGTCAAATATGGACTTCTGTACAGCCAAAACATGTAAAAAAAATAAATAAATAAATTTTTTGACCTTTTAGCTAGTGATTGGAATTAGGAGTTATGGCTTCTGTAAGGCTTAATATGTAAAATAAGGACTCAATGAGTATGTATAGCAACTTAATATTTAAGGACTCTTTGGTCAAAAATATGTTCAAAATAATTCAGTTGTGCATTAAAGAATAACTTGTTTTGTTTCAGTGCGTTTCAATAAATTGTTGTGTTATATACGGGGATGACATATTTTGCACCATCTAACATTGCTTTGCGTATTAAGGAGATAACACCTCATGTTAACTTTTGCAGAACATACAAGAATAAGCTTTTTCTGTTGTGTATTGAAAAGAGAACACACCAAACGTGTTGTTGCCGTGCATTGCATGCAATAACTAACTTATGTATTAAAGAGATAAAAAACATATTTGCTTTTGCATTGCATTGCATTGCACGAACTAATGCTTCGAAGAAATTAGTGCTCTTGCCTTGCATGAAAACAAGGTGTGCATTGAAGAGAAAAGTGGTTTTGCATCGCAATATATACAAAACGCATTGTGCATTGAAGGATTAGTGCTTTTCCGTTGCACTGCATACAAGAACTCGGTGTGCATTGAAGAGACAAGGGATTTTGCATTGCATTCAAGAACTCGTTGTGCATTGAAGAGACAAGTGATTTTGTATTGCATTGCATTCAAAAACTCGGTGTGCATTGAAGAGAATAGTGGTTTTGCAATGCATACAAAACGCATTGTGCATTTAAAGAGAATAGTGGTTTTGCATTGCAGTGCACACAAAACACATTGTGCATTGAACAGATTAGTGCGTTTGCATTGCATCGCAATAAAAAAAACTTGTGAATTGATGAGATTAGTACTTTTGCATTGCAAGACTCGGTGTGCATTGAACAGATTAGTGCTTTTGCATATAAGAACTTTTTGTGCATTGAAAAGACAAGTAATTTTGCATTGCATTGCATATAAGAACTTTGTGTGCATTGAAGAGACAAGTGATTGTGCATTGCATTCAATAACTCGTGCATTGGAGACAAGTGATTTTGTATTGCATTGCATTCAAACACTTGGTGTGCATTGCATAGATTAGTGCGTTTGCATTGCATCGCAATAAAAAAAACTTGTGCTTTGATCAGATTAGTGCTTTTGCATTGCAATGCATACAAGACTTTTTGTGCATTGAAGAGCCATGTGATTTTGCATTGCATTGCATTCAATAACTTGTTGTGCATTGAAGAGAATAGTGGTTTTGCATTGCAATGCATACAAAACACATTGTGCATTGAAGAGACAAGTGATTTTGCTTTGCATTGCATTCAAACACTTCGTGTGCATTGAAGAGAATAGTGGTTTTGCATTGCAATGCATTAAAAAACACTTGTGCATTGACGAGATAAGTACTTTTGCATTGCAATGCATACAAGACTCGATGTGCATTGAACAGATTAGTGCTTTTGCATTGCATTGCATATAAGAGCTTTTTGTGCATTGAAGAGACAAGTGATTTTGCATTGCAATGCTTACAAAACACATTGTGCATTGAACAGATTAGTGCGTTTGCATTGCATAGCATTAAAATAAACTTGTGAATTGATGAGATTAGTGCTTTTGCATTGCAATGCATACGAAACTCATTGTGCATTGGAAGAGACAAGTGATTTTGCATTGCATTCAAGAACTCGATGTGCATTTAAGAGACAAGTGATTTTGCATTGCATTGCATTCAAGAACTCGTGCATTGGAGACAAGTGATTTTGCATTGCATCGCATTAAAAAACACGTGTGCATTGACGAGATTAATACTTTTGCATTGCAATGCATACAAGACTCGGTGTGCATTGACGAGATTAGTGCTTTTGCATTGCATTGCATATAAGAACTTTGTGTGCATTGAAGAGACAAGTGATTTTGCATTGCATTGCATATAAGAACTTTGTGTGCATTGAAGAGACAAGTGATTTTGCATTGCAATGCATACAAAACACATTGTGCATTGAAGAGACAAGTGATTTTACATTAAATCGCAATAAAAAAACTTGTGCTTTGACCAGATTAGTGATTTTGCATTGCAATGCATACAAGACTTTTTTGCATTGAAGAGACAAGTGATTTTGCATTGCATTGCATATAAGAACTTGTTGTGCATTGAAGAGACAAGTGATTTTTCATTGCATCGCATTAAAAAACACTTTTGCATTGACGAGATTAGTACTTTTGCATTGCAATGCATACAAAACTCATTGTGTATTGAAGAGACAAGTGATTCTGCATTGCATTGCATATAAGAACTTTGTGTGCATTGAAGAGACAAGTGATTTTGCATTGCAATGCATACAAAACACATTGTGCATTGAAGAGACAAGTGATTTTACATTAAATCGCAATAAAAAAAACTTGTGCTTTGACCAGATTAGTGATTTTGCATTGCAATGCATACAAGACTTTTTTGCATTGAAGAGACAAGTGATTTTTCATTGCATCGCATTAAAAAACACTTTTGCATTGACGAGATTAGTACTTTTGCATTGCAATGCATACAAAACTCATTGTGTATTGAAGAGACAAGTGATTCTGCATTGCATTGCATATAAGAACTTTGTGTGCATTGAAGAGACAAGTGATTTTGCATTGCAACGCATACAAAACACATTGTGCATTGAAGAGACAAGTGATTTTACATTAAATCGCAATAAAAAAAACTTGTGCTTTGACCAGATTAGTGATTTTGCATTGCAATGCATACAAGACTTTTTTGCATTGAAGGGACAAGTGATTTTGCATTGCATTGCATATAAGAACTTGTTGTGCATTGAAGAGACAAGTGATTTTTCATTGCATCGCATTAAAAAACACTTTTGCATTGACGAGATTAGTACTTTTGCATTGCAATGCATACAAAACTCATTGTGTATTGAAGAGACAAGTGATTCTGCATTGCATTGCATATAAGAACTTTGTGTGCATTGAAGAGGCAAGTGATTTTGCATTGCATTCAAGAACTCGTTGTGCATTGAAGAGACAAGTGATTTTTCATTGCATCGCATTAAAAAACACTTTTGCATTGACGAGATTAGTGCTTTTGCATTGCAATGCATACAAAACTCATTGTGTATTGAAGAGACAAGAGATTTTGCATTGCATTGCATATAAGAACTTTGTGTGCATTGAAGAGACAAGTGATTTTGCATTGCATTCAAGAACTCGTTGTGCATTGAAGAGACAAGTGATTTTGTATTGCATTGCATTCAAACACTCGGTGTGCATTGAAGAGAATAGTGGTTTTGCATTGCAATGCATACAAAACACTGTGCATCGAAGAGACAAGTGATTTTGCATTGCATCGCATTAAAAAAAGACTTGTGCATTGACGAGATTAGTGCTTTTGCATTGCTTTAGATATAAGAACTTTTTGTGCATTGAAGAGAAAAGTGATTTTGCATTGCATTGCATTCAAGAACTCGGTGTGAATGGAGGAGATTAGTGCGTTTGCATTGCACTACATACAAGACTCGTTGTGCATTGGAAGAGATAAGTGCTGTTGCATTGCATTAGATATAAGAACTTTTTGTGCATTGAAGAGACAAGTGATTTTGCATGGCATTGCATTCAAGAACTCGGTGTGAATGGAGTTTGCATTGCACTGCATACAAGACTCGTACATTGAAGAGACAAGTGCTGTTGCATTGCATTGGATACAATAACTCGTTGTACATTGAAGAGATTAGTGCTTTTGCAGTGCATAAAATAACTGATAAGTGTTTTTGCATTAGCAAGTCCATGGCAACATCTGTCTATTCAAAAGGTCTATCTCCTCAATGCACCTCGGAATGAGTTGTCTTGCCAGGAGTAATCCTTAATGCGGGGAAGCAGATAATTATGTCCTGTTGAACATCTTTCTCACCGACGAATCCTCAAACATAAAATGTCTTATTCCCTTTGACTCCTCATGTTAAATCAGCCGGAACGTATTACATTATGACCTATTGAACATGTTTCTGGCCGATGAGTCCTCAAATTTTAAAGTACTATAAATACTCATTGACTCCTTACGTTACATCAAGCCATACATTAGGTACATATTAATTCTACTGAACATGTTTAAAGTCTTCTTGAACATTGACTTGCTATCCATACTAAGCATTAAATTAGTCTATATTTGACCTACTGAACTTATTTCTGGCCGAAGGGTCCACAAAAGGTTATTTTCTATATTTTCTATATATTCTCATAGACTCCTTTTGATGGTGAATCAGTAGTCCATATTTGACCCGCCGACCATATTTTTTTTCGTCCTTGAACATTGACTTACTATCCATACTCATTGACTCATTCTTATGTTACATCAGGTTCTAATGTATGGCTGTTGTAACATTGAAGTCAATGAGTAGTACAGTTTTCAAGGACACTTTGGTAAAAAAAAAATGGACTATGGCTGATTTATCATCATAAAGAGTCTATAATTGTGTATTGAAACTTAATTTACATGTTATTGCTAAACAGAAGTCCATATTTGACCTACTGAACATGTTTCTGGCCAAGGTGTCTACAAAGGTTTGCAACTATATACTCTCAATGATTCCCTCTCATGTTAAATCAGACAATAGTCCATGTTTGACATACTGAACATATTTTTTGCCAGTGTTCACAAAGTTTTCAATTTGCTATATATTTTCATAAACCCATTTTGAATTTAAATCAGACATACAGTATATAAATGACCAACTGAACAAATTTCTGGCCTCGATCATGAACTTACTATACATACTCATTGACTTCCCTTCTGATTCCCTTTTGTGGACAAAGGGTAAAAAATGGACATATGGACTATGGACTGATGAATATTCAGACAGAAATATGTTCAGTAGGTCAGTAGGTGGATGGTATGGTATGGCTGATATAACATGAATCTTTGAAAATATATAGTTGAAAATATTGTGTGGACCCCTTGGCCAAAAACATATTCAGAAGGTCAAATATGGAGTTCTGTACAGCCATAACATGTAAAAATAAAAACAACACTTTAAAAACCCTTTTGGCTTTGGCTTTTGGCTAGTAATGGGAATAGAAGGGAAGTCAATGAATATATATATTAAGTTAGTGTTTGAGGTCTCTTAGGCCAAAAATATGTTCAGTAGGTCGAATATGAATTTCTGTACAGCCATAACATGAAAAAAACAAATAAAATAAAACCTTTAAAAAAAAAAGGGGGGGGGGGGGAGTCAGTGGGGATCAGAAGGAAAGTCAATGAATGTGTATAGTAAGTTAGTGTTTAAGGACTGTTGGGACGAAAATATGTTCAGTAGGTAAAATGTGGACTTCTGTACAGCCATAATATGTAAAAAAAAAAAAAAACATTTAAACCTTTTGTAGACCTTTTAGCTACTTATTGGAACCAGAAGGAAAGTCAATGAGTGACTTTTTGACCTTTGGGACAAAAATTTATTCAGTAGGTCAAATATGGACTTTGCACAGCCATGATATGTAAAAAAAAAAAAAAAAAGAAAAAAAAAAAAAAAAAAAACCTTTTGTAGACGATTTAGCTACTAATTGGAACCAGAAGGGAAGTCAATGAGTGACTATTTGACCTTTGGAACAAAAATATGTTCAGTCGGTCAAATATGGACTTCTGTACAGCCATAATATGTAAAAAAAATAAAAAATAAAAATAAAAAAAATATAACCTTTTGTAGACCTTTTAGCTACTTATTGGAACCAGAAGGAAACTCAATGAGTGACTTTTTGACCTTTGGGACAAAAATGTGTTCAGTAGGTCAAATATGGACTTCTGTACAGCCATAATATGTTAAAAAAAAAAAAAAAACATTAAAACCTTTTGTAGACCTTTTAGCTACTAATAGGAACCAGAAGGAAACTCAATGAGTTACTTTTTGACCTTTGGGACAAAAATTTGTTCAGTAGGTCAAATATGGGCTTCTGTACAGCCATAATATGTAAAAAAAAAAATTGTTTAATTAAACCTTTTGTAGACCATTTAGCTATTTATTGGAACCAGAAGGAAACTCAATGAGTGACTTTTTGACCTTTGGAACAAAAATGTGTTCAGTAGGTCAAATATGGACTTTTGTAGAGCCATAATATGTAAAAAAAAAAAAAAAAAAAAAAAAAAATGTACACCTTTTGTAGACCTTTTAGCTACTTATTGGAAACAGAAGGAAACTCAATGAGTGACTTTTTGACCTTTGGAACAAAAATGTGTTCAGTAGGTCAAATATGGACTTTTGTAGAGCCATAATATGTAAAAAAAAAAAAAATAAAAAAAATAAAAAAGGTACACCTTTTGTAGACCTTTTAGCTACTTATTGGAACCAGAAGGAAAGTCGATGAGTGACTTTTTGACCTTTGGGACAAAAGTTTTTTCAGTAGGTCAAATATGGACTTCTGTACAGCCATAACATGTCAAACATTTTTGTGGAAATGTTGGCTAGTAAATGGAATAAGAAGGGAAGTGAATAAGTATGTATAGAAAATTAGTGTTTAAGGACTATTAGGCCTAAAACATGTTCTTTAGGTCAAATATGGACATCTGTACAGCCATAACATGTCAAACATTTTTGTGGAAATTTTGGCTAGTAAAGGGAATAAGAAGGGTACTCAATGAGTATGTATAGTGAATTAGTGTGTATGGACTCTTAATCCAAAAACATGTTCAGTAGGTCAAATATGGACTTCTTGTACAGCCATAATATGTAAAAAAAAAAAAAAAAATTAAACCTTTTGTAGACGTTTTAGCTACTAATTGGAACCAGAAGGGAAGTCAGTGAGTGACTTTTTGACCTTTGGGACAAAAATTTGTTCAGTAAGTCAAATATGGACTTTGTACAGCCATAATATGTAAAAAAAAATCTTAATAATTTTTACCTTTTGTAGACCTTTTAGCTACTTATTGGAACCAGAAGGAAAGTCAATGAGTGACTTTTTGACTTTTGGGACAAAAATTTGTTCAGTAGGTCAAATGGTCTTCTGTACAGCCATAATATGTAAAAAAAATAAATGTAAACCTTTTGTAGACCTTTTAGCTACTTATTGGAATCAGAAGGAAAGTGAATGAGTGACTTTTTGACCTTTGGGACAAAAATTTGTTCAGTAGGTCAAATATGGACTTCTGTACAGCCATAACATGTAAAACATTTTTGTGGAAATTTTGGCTAGGAATGGGAATATGAAGGGAAGTCAATGAGTATGTATAGTAAATTAGTGTTTATGGACTCTTTGGGCCAAAAATATGTTAAGTCAAAAATGGACTTCTAAAGAGCCATAACATGTAAAAAAAAAAAAAAGTTAAAAAAACTTTTGTGGAACTTTTGGCTGGTAATTCGATTCAGAAGGGAAGTCAATGAGTATGTATAGTAAGTTAGTGTTTAAGGACTCTTAATCCAAAAATATGTTCAGTAGGTCAAATATGGACTTCTTGTACAGCCATAATATGTAAAAAAAAAAAAAATCTTAATAATTTTTACCTTTTGTAGACCTTTTAGCTACTTATTGGAACCAGAAGGAAAGTCAATGAGTGACTTTTTGACTTTTGGGACAAAAATTTGTTCAGTAGGTCAAATGGTCTTCTGTACAGCCATAATATGTAAAAAAAATAAATGTAAACCTTTTGTAGACCTTTTAGCTACTTATTGGAACCAGAAGGAAAGATTAGTGCTTTTGCATTGCTTTAGATATAAGAACTTTTTGTGCATTGAAGAGAAAAGTGATTTTGCATTGCATTGCATTCAAGAACTCGGTGTGAATGGAGGAGATTAGTGCGTTTGCATTGCACTACATACAAGACTCGTTGTGCATTGGAAGAGATAAGTGCTGTTGCATTGCATTAGATATAAGAACTTTTTGTGCATTGAAGAGACAAGTGATTTTGCATGGCATTGCATTCAAGAACTCGGTGTGAATGGAGTTTGCATTGCACTGCATACAAGACTCGTACATTGAAGAGACAAGTGCTGTTGCATTGCATTGGATACAATAACTCGTTGTACATTGAAGAGATTAGTGCTTTTGCAGTGCATAAAATAACTGATAAGTGTTTTTGCATTAGCAAGTCCATGGCAACATCTGTCTATTCAAAAGGTCTATCTCCTCAATGCACCTCGGAATGAGTTGTCTTGCCAGGAGTAATCCTTAATGCGGGGAAGCAGATAATTATGTCCTGTTGAACATCTTTCTCACCGACGAATCCTCAAACATAAAATGTCTTATTCCCTTTGACTCCTCATGTTAAATCAGCCGGAACGTATTACATTATGACCTATTGAACATGTTTCTGGCCGATGAGTCCTCAAATTTTAAAGTACTATAAATACTCATTGACTCCTTACGTTACATCAAGCCATACATTAGGTACATATTAATTCTACTGAACATGTTTAAAGTCTTCTTGAACATTGACTTGCTATCCATACTAAGCATTAAATTAGTCTATATTTGACCTACTGAACTTATTTCTGGCCGAAGGGTCCACAAAAGGTTATTTTCTATATTTTCTATATATTCTCATAGACTCCTTTTGATGGTGAATCAGTAGTCCATATTTGACCCGCCGACCATATTTTTTTTCGTCCTTGAACATTGACTTACTATCCATACTCATTGACTCATTCTTATGTTACATCAGGTTCTAATGTATGGCTGTTGTAACATTGAAGTCAATGAGTAGTACAGTTTTCAAGGACACTTTGGTAAAAAAAAAAATGGACTATGGCTGATTTATCATCATAAAGAGTCTATAATTGTGTATTGAAACTTAATTTACATGTTATTGCTAAACAGAAGTCCATATTTGACCTACTGAACATGTTTCTGGCCAAGGTGTCTACAAAGGTTTGCAACTATATACTCTCAATGATTCCCTCTCATGTTAAATCAGACAATAGTCCATGTTTGACATACTGAACATATTTTTTGCCAGTGTTCACAAAGTTTTCAATTTGCTATATATTTTCATAAACCCATTTTGAATTTAAATCAGACATACAGTATATAAATGACCAACTGAACAAATTTCTGGCCTCGATCATGAACTTACTATACATACTCATTGACTTCCCTTCTGATTCCCTTTTGTGGACAAAGGGTAAAAAATGGACATATGGACTATGGACTGATGAATATTCAGACAGAAATATGTTCAGTAGGTCAGTAGGTGGATGGTATGGTATGGCTGATATAACATGAATCTTTGAAAATATATAGTTGAAAATATTGTGTGGACCCCTTGGCCAAAAACATATTCAGAAGGTCAAATATGGAGTTCTGTACAGCCATAACATGTAAAAATAAAAACAACACTTTAAAAACCCTTTTGGCTTTGGCTTTTGGCTAGTAATGGGAATAGAAGGGAAGTCAATGAATATATATATTAAGTTAGTGTTTGAGGTCTCTTAGGCCAAAAATATGTTCTGTAGGTCGAATATGAATTTCTGTACAGCCATAACATGAAAAAAACAAATAAAATAAAACCTTTAAAAAAAAAGGGGGGGGGGGGGGAGTCAGTGGGGATCAGAAGGAAAGTCAATGAATGTGTATAGTAAGTTAGTGTTTAAGGACTGTTGGGACGAAAATATGTTCAGTAGGTAAAATGTGGACTTCTGTACAGCCATAATATGTAAAAAAAAAAAAAAACATTTAAACCTTTTGTAGACCTTTTAGCTACTTATTGGAACCAGAAGGAAAGTCAATGAGTGACTTTTTGACCTTTGGGACAAAAATTTATTCAGTAGGTCAAATATGGACTTTGCACAGCCATGATATGTAAAAAAAAAAAAAAAAAACAAAAAAAAAAAAAAAAAACTTTTGTAGACGATTTAGCTACTAATTGGAACCAGAAGGGAAGTCAATGAGTGACTATTTGACCTTTGGAACAAAAATTTGTTCAGTAGGTCAAATATGGACTTTGTACAGCCATAACATGTAAAAAAAAAAAATAATAATTTAAACCTTTTTGTGGAACTTTTAGCTACTTATTGGAACCAGAAGGAAAGTCAATGAGTGACTTTTTGACCTTTGGGACAAACATTTATTCAGTAGGTCAAATATGGACTTTGTACAGCAAAAAAAAAAAAAAAAAAAAAATTTTTTTACCTTTTTTAGCCCTGTAAGCTACTTATTGGAAACAGAAGGGAAGTCAATTAGTGACTTTTTGACCTTTGGGACAAAAATATGTTCAGTCGGTCAAATATGGACTTCTGTACAGCCATAATATGTAAAAAAAATAAAAAATAAAAATAAAAAATATATAACCTTTTGTAGACCTTTTAGCTACTTATTGGAACCAGAAGGAAACTCAATGAGTGACTTTTTGACCTTTGGGACAAAAATGTGTTCAGTAGGTCAAATATGGACTTCTGTACAGCCATAATATGTTAAAAAAAAAAAAAAAAAACATTAAAACCTTTTGTAGACCTTTTAGCTACTAATAGGAACCAGAAGGAAACTCAATGAGTTACTTTTTGACCTTTGGGACAAAAATTTGTTCAGTAGGTCAAATATGGGCTTCTGTACAGCCATAATATGTAAAAAAAAAAATTTTTAATTAAACCTTTTGTAGACCATTTAGCTATTTATTGGAACCAGAAGGAAACTCAATGAGTGACTTTTTGACCTTTGGAACAAAAATGTGTTCAGTAGGTCAAATATGGACTTTTGTAGAGCCATAATATGTAAAAAAAAAAAAAAAAAAAAAAAAAAAATGTACACCTTTTGTAGACCTTTTAGCTACTTATTGGAAACAGAAGGAAACTCAATGAGTGACTTTTTGACCTTTGGAACAAAAATGTGTTCAGTAGGTCAAATATGGACTTTTGTAGAGCCATAATATGTAAAAAAAAAAAAAAAAAAAAGAAAAAAAAAAGGTACACCTTTTGTAGACCTTTTAGCTACTTATTGGAACCAGAAGGAAAGTCGATGAGTGACTTTTTGACCTTTGGGACAAAAGTTTTTTCAGTAGGTCAAATATGGACTTCTGTACAGCCATAACATGTCAAACATTTTTGTGGAAATGTTGGCTAGTAAATGGAATAAGAAGGGAAGTGAATAAGTATGTATAGAAAATTAGTGTTTAAGGACTATTAGGCCTAAAACATGTTCTTTAGGTCAAATATGGACATCTGTACAGCCATAACATGTCAAACATTTTTGTGGAAATTTTGGCTAGTAAAGGGAATAAGAAGGGTACTCAATGAGTATGTATAGTGAATTAGTGTGTATGGACTCTTAATCCAAAAACATGTTCAGTAGGTCAAATATGGACTTCTTGAACAGCCATAATATGTAAAAAAAAAAAAAAAATTAAACCTTTTGTAGACGTTTTAGCTACTAATTGGAACCAGAAGGGAAGTCAGTGAGTGACTTTTTGACCTTTGGGACAAAAATTTGTTCAGTAAGTCAAATATGGACTTTGTACAGCCATAATATGTAAAAAAAAAATCTTAATAATTTTTACCTTTTGTAGACCTTTTAGCTACTTATTGGAACCAGAAGGAAAGTCAATGAGTGACTTTTTGACTTTTGGGACAAAAATTTGTTCAGTAGGTCAAATGGTCTTCTGTACAGCCATAATATGTAAAAAAAAAAAAATGTAAACCTTTTGTAGACCTTTTAGCTACTTATTGGAATCAGAAGGAAAGTGAATGAGTGACTTTTTGACCTTTGGGACAAAAATTTGTTCAGTAGGTCAAATATGGACTTCTGTACAGCCATAACATGTAAAACATTTTTGTGGAAATTTTGGCTAGGAATGGGAATATGAAGGGAAGTCAATGAGTATGTATAGTAAATTAGTGTTTATGGACTCTTTGGGCCAAAAATATGTTAAGTCAAAAATGGACTTCTAAAGAGCCATAACATGTAAAAAAAAAAAAGTTAAAAAATCTTTTGTGGAACTTTTGGCTGGTAATTCGATTCAGAAGGGAAGTCAATGAGTATGTATAGTAAGTTAGTGTTTAAGGACTCTTAATCCAAAAATATGTTCAGTAGGTCAAATATGGACTTCTTGTACAGCCATAATATGTAAAAAAAAAAAAAAAAAATTTTTTAACCTTTTGTAGACGTTTTAGCTACTAATTGGAACCAGAAGGGAAGTCAGTGAGTGACTTTTTGACCTTTGGGACAAAAATTTGTTCAGTAAGTCAAATATGGACTTTGTACAGCCATAATATGTAAAAAAAAAAAATCTTAATAATTTTTACCTTTTGTAGACCTTTTAGCTACTTATTGGAACCAGAAGGAAAGTCAATGAGTGACTTTTTGACTTTTGGGACAAAAATTTGTTCAGTAGGTCAAATGGTCTTCTGTACAGCCATAATATGTAAAAAAAATAAATGTAAACCTTTTGTAGACCTTTTAGCTACTTATTGGAACCAGAAGGAAAGTCAATGAGTGACTTTTTGACCTTTGGGACAAAAAATTGTTCAGTAGGTCAAATTTGGACTTCTGTACAGCCATAATATGTAAAACATTTTTGTGGAAATTTTGGCTAGGAATGGGAATATGAAGGGAAGTCAATGAGTATGTATAGTAAATTAGTGTTTATGGACTCTTTGGGCCAAAAATATGTTAAGTCAAAAATGGACTTCTAAAGAGCCATAACATGTAAAAAAAAAAAAAAAAAGTTAAAAAATCTTTTGTGGAACTTTTGGCTGGTAATTCGATTCAGAAGGGAAGTCAATGAGTATGTATAGTAAGTTAGTGTTTAATGACTCTTAATCCAAAAATATGTTCAGTAGGTCAAATATGGACTTCTTGTACAGCCATAATATGTAAAAAAAAAAAAAAAAAAAAAATTTAAACCTTTTGTAGACGTTTTAGCTACTAATTGGAACCAGAAGGGAAGTCAGTGAGTGACTTTTTGACCTTTGGGACAAAAATTTGTTCAGTAAGTCAAATATGGACTTTGTACAGCCATAATATGTAAAAAAAAAAAAAATCGTAATAATTTTTACCTTTTGTAGACCTTTTAGCTACTTATTGGAACCTGAAGGAAAGTCAATGAGTGACTTTTTGACTTTTGGGACAAAAATTTGTTCAGTAGGTCAAATGGTCTTCTGTACAGCCATAATATGTAAAAAAAATAAATGTAAACCTTTTGTAGACCTTTTAGCTACTTATTGGAATCAGAAGGAAAGTGAATGAGTGACTTTTTGACCTTTGGGACAAAAATTTGTTCAGTAGGTCAAATATGGACTTCTGTACAGCCATAACATGTAAAACATTTTTGTGGAAATTTTGGCTAGGAATGGGAATATGAAGGGAAGTCAATGAGTATGTATAGTAAATTAGTGTTTATGGACTCTTTGGGCCAAAAATAGGTTAAGTCAAAAATGGACTTCTAAAGAGCCATAACATGTAAAAAAAAAAAAAAGTTAAAAAATCTTTTGTGGAACTTTTGGCTGGTAATTCGATTCAGAAGGGAAGTCAATGAGTATGTATAGTAAGTTAGTGTTTAAGGACTCTTAATCCAAAAATATGTTCAGTAGGTCAAATATGGACTTCTTGTACAGCCATAATATGTAAAAAAAAAAAAAAAATTTTTAACCTTTTGTAGACGTTTTAGCTACTAATTGGAACCAGAAGGGAAGTCAGTGAGTGACTTTTTGACCTTTGGGACAAAAATTTGTTCAGTAAGTCAAATATGGACTTTGTACAGCCATAATATGTAAAAAAAAAAAATCTTAATAATTTTTACCTTTTGTAGACCTTTTAGCTACTTATTGGAACCAGAAGGAAAGTCAATGAGTGACTTTTTGACTTTTGGGACAAAAATTTGTTCAGTAGGTCAAATGGTCTTCTGTACAGCCATAATATGTAAAAAAAATAAATGTAAACCTTTTGTAGACCTTTTAGCTACTTATTGGAACCAGAAGGAAAGTCAATGAGTGACTTTTTGACCTTTGGGACAAAAAATTGTTCAGTAGGTCAAATTTGGACTTCTGTACAGCCATAATATGTAAAACATTTTTGTGGAAATTTTGGCTAGGAATGGGAATATGAAGGGAAGTCAATGAGTATGTATAGTAAATTAGTGTTTATGGACTCTTTGGGCCAAAAATATGTTAAGTCAAAAATGGACTTCTAAAGAGCCATAACATGTAAAAAAAAAAAAAAAAAGTTAAAAAATCTTTTGTGGAACTTTTGGCTGGTAATTCGATTCAGAAGGGAAGTCAATGAGTATGTATAGTAAGTTAGTGTTTAATGACTCTTAATCCAAAAATATGTTCAGTAGGTCAAATATGGACTTCTTGTACAGCCATAATATGTAAAAAAAAAAAAAAAAAAAAATTTTAAACCTTTTGTAGACGTTTTAGCTACTAATTGGAACCAGAAGGGAAGTCAGTGAGTGACTTTTTGACCTTTGGGACAAAAATTTGTTCAGTAAGTCAAATATGGACTTTGTACAGCCATAATATGTAAAAAAAAAAATCTTAATAATTTTTACCTTTTGTAGACCTTTTAGCTACTTATTGGAACCAGAAGGAAAGTCAATGAGTGACTTTTTGACTTTTGGGACAAAAATTTGTTCAGTAGGTCAAATGGTCTTCTGTACAGCCATAATATGTAAAAAAAATAAATGTAAACCTTTTGTAGACCTTTTAGCTACTTATTGGAATCAGAAGGAAAGTGAATGAGTGACTTTTTGACCTTTGGGACAAAAATTTGTTCAGTAGGTCAAATATGGACTTCTGTACAGCCATAACATGTAAAACATTTTTGTGGAAATTTTGGCTAGGAATGGGAATATGAAGGGAAGTCAATGAGTATGTATAGTAAATTAGTGTTTATGGACTCTTTGGGCCAAAAATATGTTAAGTCAAAAATGGACTTCTAAAGAGCCATAACATGTAAAAAAAAAAAAAAGTGAAAACATCTTTTGTGGAACTTTTGGCTGGTAATTCGATTCAGAAGGGAAGTCAATGAGTATGTATAGTAAGTTAGTGTTTAATGACTCTTAATCCAAAAATATGTTCAGTAGGTCAAATATGGACTTCTTGTACAGCCATAATATGTAAAAAAAAAATTAAAATTTTTTTTTTAAACCTTTTGTAGACGTTTTAGCTACTAATTGGAACCAGAAGGGAAGTCAGTGAGTGACTTTTTGACCTTTGGGACAAAAATTTGTTCAGTAAGTCAAATGGTCTTCTGTACAGCCATAATATGTAAAAAAAATAAATGTAAACCTTTTGTAGACCTTTTAGCTACTTATTGGAACCAGAAGGAAAGTCAATGAGTGACTTTTTGACTTTTGGGACAAAAAGTTGTTCAGTAGGTCAAATGGTCTTCTGTACAGCCATAATATGTAAAAAAAAATAAATGTAAACCTTTTGTAGACCTTTTAGCTACTTATTGGAACCAGAAGGGAAGTCAATGAGTGACTATTTGACCTTTGGAACAAAAATTTGTTCAGTAGGTCAAATATGGACTTTGTACAGCCATAACATGTAAAAAAAAAAAAATTAAACCTTTTTGTGGAACTTTTAGCTACTTATTGGAACCAGAAGGAAAGTCAATGAGTGACTTTTGACCTTTGGGACAAACATTTATTCAGTAGGTCAAATATGGGCTTCTGTACAGCCATAATATGTAAAAAAAAAAATTTTTAAATTAAACCTTTTGTAGACCATTTAGCTATTTATTGGAACCAGAAGGAAACTCAATGAGTGACTTTTTGACCTTTGGAACAAAAATGTGTTCAGTAGGTCAAATATGGACTTTTGTAGAGCCATAATATGTAAAAAAAAAAAAAAAAAAAAAAAAAAAAAAAATTACACCTTTTGTAGACCTTTTAGCTACTTATTGGAACCAGAAGGAAACTCAATGAGTGACTTTTTGACCTTTGGAACAAAAATGTGTTCAGTAGGTCAAATATGGACTTTTGTAGAGCCATAATATGTAAAAAAAAAAAAAAAAAAAAAAAAAAAATGTACACCTTTTGTAGACCTTTTAGCTACTTATTGGAACCAGAAGGAAACTCAATGAGTGACTTTTTGACCTTTGGAACAAAAATGTGTTCAGTAGGTCAAATATGGACTTTTGTAGAGCCATAATATGTAAAAAAAAAAAAAAAAAAAGTACACCTTTTGTAGACCTTTTAGCTACTTATTGGAACCAGAAGGAAAGTCGATGAGTGACTTTTTGACCTTTGGGACAAAAGTTTTTTCAGTAGGTCAAATATGGACTTCTGTACAGCCATAACATGTCAAACATTTTTGTGGAAATGTTGGCTAGTAAATGGAATAAGAAGGGAAGTGAATAAGTATGTATAGAAAATTAGTGTTTAAGGACTATTAGGCCTAAAACATGTTCTTTAGGTCAAATATGGACATCTGTACAGCCATAACATGTCAAACATTTTTGTGGAAATTTTGGCTAGTAAAGGGAATAAGAAGGGTACTCAATGAGTATGTATAGTGAATTAGTGTGTATGGACTCTTAATCCAAAAACATGTTCAGTAGGTCAAATATGGACTTCTTGTACAGCCATAATATGTAAAAAAATAAAATAAAATTTAAACCTTTTGTAGACGTTTTAGCTACTAATTGGAACCAGAAGGGAAGTCAGTGAGTGACTTTTTGACCTTTGGGACAAAAATTTGTTCAGTAAGTCAAATATGGACTTTGTACAGCCATAATATGTAAAAAAAAAAAAAATCTTAATAATTTTTACCTTTTGTAGACCTTTTAGCTACTTATTGGAACCAGAAGGAAAGTCAATGAGTGACTTTTTGACTTTTGGGACAAAAATTTGTTCAGTAGGTCAAATGGTCTTCTGTACAGCTATAATATGTAAAAAAAATAAATGTAAACCTTTTGTAGACCTTTTAGCTACTTATTGGAATCAGAATGAAAGTGAATGAGTGACTTTTTGACCTTTGGGACAAAAATTTGTTCAGTAGGTCAAATATGGACTTCTGTACAGCCATAACATGTAAAACATTTTTGTGGAAATTTTGGCTAGGAATGGGAATATGAAGGGAAGTCAATGAGTATGTATAGTAAATTAGTGTTTATGGACTCTTTGGGCCAAAAATATGTTAAGTCAAAAATGGACTTCTAAAGAGCCATAACATGTAAAAAAAAAAAAAGTTAAAAAATCTTTTGTGGAACTTTTGGCTGGTAATTCGATTCAGAAGGGAAGTCAATGAGTATGTATAGTAAGTTAGTGTTTAAGGACTCTTAATCCAAAAATATGTTCAGTAGGTCAAATATGGACTTCTTGTACAGCCATAATATGTAAAAAAAAAAAAAAAAATTTTTTTAACCTTTTGTAGACGTTTTAGCTACTAATTGGAACCAGAAGGGAAGTCAGTGAGTGACTTTTTGACCTTTGGGACAAAAATTTGTTCAGTAAGTCAAATATGGACTTTGTACAGCCATAATATGTAAAAAAAAAAAATCTTAATAATTTTTACCTTTTGTAGACCTTTTAGCTACTTATTGGAACCAGAAGGAAAGTCAATGAGTGACTTTTTGACTTTTGGGACAAAAATTTGTTCAGTAGGTCAAATGGTCTTCTGTACAGCCATAATATGTAAAAAAAATAAATGTAAACCTTTTGTAGACCTTTTAGCTTCTTATTGGAACCAGAAGGAAACTCAATGAGTGACTTTTTGACCTTTGGAACAAAAATGTGTTCAGTAGGTCAAATATGGACTTTTGTAGAGCCATAATATGTAAAAAAAAAAAAATAAATAAATAAAAAAAAATTTACACCTTTTGTAGACCTTTTAGCTACTTATTGGAACCAGAAGGAAACTCAATGAGTGACTTTTTGACCTTTGGAACAAAAATGTGTTCAGTAGGTCAAATATGGACTTTTGTAGAGCCATAATATGTAAAAAAAAAAAAAAAAAAAAAGGTACACCTTTTGTAGACCTTTTAGCTACTTATTGGAACCAGAAGGAAAGTCGATGAGTGACTTTTTGACCTTTGGGACAAAAGTTTTTTCAGTAGGTCAAATATGGACTTCTGTACAGCCATAACATGTCAAACATTTTTGTGGAAATGTTGGCTAGTAAATGGAATAAGAAGGGAAGTGAATAAGTATGTATAGAAAATTAGTGTTTAAGGACTATTAGGCCTAAAACATGTTCTTTAGGTCAAATATGGACATCTGTACAGCCATAACATGTCAAACATTTTTGTGGAAATTTTGGCTAGTAAAGGGAATAAGAAGGGTACTCAATGAGTATGTATAGTGAATTAGTGTGTATGGACTCTTAATCCAAAAACATGTTCAGTAGGTCAAATATGGACTTCTTGTACAGCCATAATATGTAAAAAAATAAAATAAAATTTAAACCTTTTGTAGACGTTTTAGCTACTAATTGGAACCAGAAGGGAAGTCAGTGAGTGACTTTTTGACCTTTGGGACAAAAATTTGTTCAGTAAGTCAAATATGGACTTTGTACAGCCATAATATGTAAAAAAAAAAAAAAATCTTAATAATTTTTACCTTTTGTAGACCTTTTAGCTACTTATTGGAACCAGAAGGAAAGTCAATGAGTGACTTTTTGACTTTTGGGACAAAAATTTGTTCAGTAGGTCAAATGGTCTTCTGTACAGCCATAATATGTAAAAAAAATAAATGTAAACCTTTTGTAGACCTTTTAGCTACTTATTGGAACCAGAAGGAAAGTCAATGAGTGACTTTTTGACCTTTGGGACAAAAAATTGTTCAGTAGGTCAAATTAGGACTTCTGTACAGCCATAATATGTAAAACATTTTTGTGGAAATTTTGGCTAGGAATGGGAATATGAAGGGAAGTCAATGAGTATGTATAGTAAATTAGTGTTTATGGACTCTTTGGGCCAAAAATATGTTAAGTCAAAAATGGACTTCTAAAGAGCCATAACATGTAAAAAAAAAAAAAAAAAAGTTAAAAAATCTTTTGTGGAACTTTTGGCTGGTAATTCGATTCAGAAAGGAAGTCAATGAGTATGTATAGTAAGTTAGTGTTTAAGGACTCTTAATCCAAAAATATGTTCAGTAGGTCAAATATGGACTTCTTTTACAGCCATAATATGTAAAAAAAAAAAAAAAAAATTTTTAAACCTTTTGTAGACGTTTTAGCTACTAATTGGAACCAGAAGGGAAGTCAGTGAGTGACTTTTTGACCTTTGGGACAAAAATTTGTTCAGTAAGTCAAATATGGACTTTGTACAGCCATAATATGTAAAAAAAAAAATCTTAATAATTTTTACCTTTTGTAGACCTTTTAGCTACTTATTGGAACCAGAAGGAAAGTCAATGAGTGACTTTTTGACTTTTGGGACAAAAATTTGTTCAGTAGGTCAAATGGTCTTCTGTACAGCCATAATATGTAAAAAAAATAAATGTAAACCTTTTGTAGACCTTTTAGCTACTTATTGGAACCAGAAGGAAAGTCAATGAGTGACTTTTTGACCTTTGGGACAAAAAATTGTTCAGTAGGTCAAATTTGGACTTCTGTACAGCCATAATATGTAAAACATTTTTGTGGAAATTTTGGCTAGGAATGGGAATATGAAGGGAAGTAAATGAGTATGTATAGTAAATTAGTGTTTATGGACTCTTTGGGCCAAAAATATGTTAAGTCAAAAATGGACTTCTAAAGAGCCATAACATGTAAAAAAAAAAAAAAAAAGTTAAAAAATCTTTTGTGGAACTTTTGGCTGGTAATTCGATTCAGAAGGGAAGTCAATGAGTATGTATAGTAAGTTAGTGTTTAATGACTCTTAATCCAAAAATATGTTCAGTAGGTCAAATATGGACTTCTTGTACAGCCATAATATGTAAAAAAAAAAAAAAA
The DNA here is from genome assembly GCF_949357685.1 of Gobio gobio. Taxonomy (NCBI): domain Eukaryota; kingdom Metazoa; phylum Chordata; class Actinopteri; order Cypriniformes; family Gobionidae; genus Gobio; species Gobio gobio. The sequence goes on from NC_137119.1 coordinate 15,891,407, forward strand.
AAAAAAAATTTAAACCTTTTGTAGACGTTTTAGCTACTAATTGGAACCAGAAGGGAAGTCAGTGAGTGACATTTTGACCTTTGGGACAAAAATTTGTTCAGTAAGTCAAATATGGACTTTGTACAGCCATAATATGTAAAAAAAAAAAATCTTAATAATTTTTACCTTTTGTAGACCTTTTAGCTACTTATTGGAACCTGAAGGAAAGTCAATGAGTGACTTTTTGACTTTTGGGACAAAAATTTGTTCAGTAGGTCAAATGGTCTTCTGTACAGCCATAATATGTAAAAAAATTAAATGTAAACCTTTTGTAGACCTTTTAGCTACTTATTGGAATCAGAAGGAAAGTGAATGAGTGACTTTTTGACCTTTGGGACAAAAATTTGTTCAGTAGGTCAAATATGGACTTCTGTACAGCCATAACATGTAAAACATTTTTGTGGAAATTTTGGCTAGGAATGGGAATATGAAGGGAAGTCAATGAGTATGTATAGTAAATTAGTGTTTATGGACTCTTTGGGCCAAAAATATGTTAAGTCAAAAATGGACTTCTAAAGAGCCATAACATGTAAAAAAAAAAAAAAAAAGTTAAAAAATCTTTTGTGGAACTTTTGGCTGGTAATTCGATTCAGAAGGGAAGTCAATGAGTATGTATAGTAAGTTAGTGTTTAATGACTCTTAATCCAAAAATATGTTCAGTAGGTCAAATATGGACTTCTTGTACAGCCATAATATGTAAAAAAAAAATAAAAAAATTTTTTTTAAACCTTTTGTAGACGTTTTAGCTACTAATTGGAACCAGAAGGGAAGTCAGTGAGTGACTTTTTGACCTTTGGGACAAAAATTTGTTCAGTAAGTCAAATGGTCTTCTGTACAGCCATAATATGTAAAAAAAATAAATGTAAACCTTTTGTAGACCTTTTAGCTACTTATTGGAACCAGAAGGAAAGTCAATGAGTGACTTTTTGACTTTTGGGACAAAAAGTTGTTCAGTAGGTCAAATGGTCTTCTGTACAGCCATAATATGTAAAAAAAAAAAAATGTAAACCTTTTGTAGACCTTTTAGCTACTTATTGGAACCAGAAGGGAAGTCAATGAGTGACTATTTGACCTTTGGAACAAAAATTTGTTCAGTAGGTCAAATATGGACTTTGTACAGCCATAACATGTAAAAAAAAAAAAAAATTAAACCTTTTTGTGGAACTTTTAGCTACTTATTGGAACCAGAAGGAAAGTCAATGAGTGACTTTTGACCTTTGGGACAAACATTTATTCAGTAGGTCAAATATGGGCTTCTGTACAGCCATAATATGTAAAAAAAAATTTTTTTAAATTAAACCTTTTGTAGACCATTTAGCTATTTATTGGAACCAGAAGGAAACTCAATGAGTGACTTTTTGACCTTTGGAACAAAAATGTGTTCAGTAGGTCAAATATGGACTTTTGTAGAGCCATAATATGTAAAAAAAAAAAAAAAAAAAAAAAAAAAATTTACACCCTTTGTAGACCTTTTAGCTACTTATTGGAACCAGAAGGAAACTCAATGAGTGACTTTTTGACCTTTGGAACAAAAATGTGTTCAGTAGGTCAAATATGGACTTTTGTAGAGCCATAATATGTAAAAAAAAAAAAAAAAAAAAAAAAAAAATTTACACCTTTTGTAGACCTTTTAGCTACTTATTGGAACCAGAAGGAAACTCAATGAGTGACTTTTTGACCTTTGGAACAAAAATGTGTTCAGTAGGTCAAATATGGACTTTTGTAGAGCCATAATATGTAAAAAAAAAAAAAAAAAAAAAAAAAAAAAATTTACACCTTTTGTAGACCTTTTAGCTACTTATTGGAACCAGAAGGAAACTCAATGAGTGACTTTTTGACCTTTGGAACAAAAATGTGTTCAGTAGGTCAAATATGGACTTTTGTAGAGCCATAATATGTAAAAAAAAAAAAAAAAAAAAAAAGGTACACCTTTTGTAGACCTTTTAGCTACTTATTGGAACCAGAAGGAAAGTCGATGAGTGACTTTTTGACCTTTGGGACAAAAGTTTTTTCAGTAGGTCAAATATGGACTTCTGTACAGCCATAACATGTCAAACATTTTTGTGGAAATGTTGGCTAGTAAATGGAATAAGAAGGGAAGTGAATAAGTATGTATAGAAAATTAGTGTTTAAGGACTATTAGGCCTAAAACATGTTCTTTAGGTCAAATATGGACATCTGTACAGCCATAACATGTCAAACATTTTTGTGGAAATTTTGGCTAGTAAAGGGAATAAGAAGGGTACTCAATGAGTATGTATAGTGAATTAGTGTGTATGGACTCTTAATCCAAAAACATGTTCAGTAGGTCAAATATGGACTTCTTGTACAGCCATAATATGTAAAAAAATAAAATAAAATTTAAACCTTTTGTAGACGTTTTAGCTACTAATTGGAACCAGAAGGGAAGTCAGTGAGTGACTTTTTGACCTTTGGGACAAAAATTTGTTCAGTAAGTCAAATATGGACTTTGTACAGCCATAATATGTAAAAAAAAAAAAAAAAATCTTAATAATTTTTACCTTTTGTAGACCTTTTAGCTACTTATTGGAACCAGAAGGAAAGTCAATGAGTGACTTTTTGACTTTTGGGACAAAAATTTGTTCAGTAGGTCAAATGGTCTTCTGTACAGCCATAATATGTAAAAAAAATAAATGTAAACCTTTTGTAGACCTTTTAGCTACTTATTGGAACCAGAAGGAAAGTCAATGAGTGACTTTTTGACCTTTGGGACAAAAAATTGTTCAGTAGGTCAAATTAGGACTTCTGTACAGCCATAATATGTAAAACATTTTTGTGGAAATTTTGGCTAGGAATGGGAATATGAAGGGAAGTCAATGAGTATGTATAGTAAATTAGTGTTTATGGACTCTTTGGGCCAAAAATATGTTAAGTCAAAAATGGACTTCTAAAGAGCCATAACATGTAAAAAAAAAAAAAAAAAAGTTAAAAAATCTTTTGTGGACCTTTTTGCTGGTAATTCGATTCAGAAAGGAAGTCAATGAGTATGTATAGTAAGTTAGTGTTTAAGGACTCTTAATCCAAAAATATGTTCAGTAGGTCAAATATGGACTTCTTTTACAGCCATAATATGTAAAAAAAAAAAAAAAAAATTTTTAAACCTTTTGTAGACGTTTTAGCTACTAATTGGAACCAGAAGGGAAGTCAGTGAGTGACTTTTTGACCTTTGGGACAAAAATTTGTTCAGTAAGTCAAATATGGACTTTGTACAGCCATAATATGTAAAAAAAAAAATCTTAATAATTTTTACCTTTTGTAGACCTTTTAGCTACTTATTGGAACCAGAAGGAAAGTCAATGAGTGACTTTTTGACTTTTGGGACAAAAATTTGTTCAGTAGGTCAAATGGTCTTCTGTACAGCCATAATATGTAAAAAAAAAAAAATGTAAACCTTTTGTAGACCTTTTAGCTACTTATTGGAATCAGAAGGAAAGTGAATGAGTGACTTTTTGACCTTTGGGACAAAAATTTGTTCAGTAGGTCAAATATGGACTTCTGTACAGCCATAACATGTAAAACATTTTTGTGGAAATTTTGGCTAGGAATGGGAATATGAAGGGAAGTCAATGAGTATGTATAGTAAATTAGTGTTTATGGACTCTTTGGGCCAAAAATATGTTAAGTCAAAAATGGACTTCTAAAGAGCCATAACATGTAAAAAAAAAAAAAGTAAAAAAATCTTTTGTGGAACTTTTGGCTGGTAATTCGATTCAGAAGGGAAGTCAATGAGTATGTATAGTAAGTTAGTGTTTAAGGACTCTTAATCCAAAAATATGTTCAGTAGGTCAAATATGGAGTTCTTGTACAGCCATAATATGTAAAAAAAAAAAAAAAAAATTTTTAACCTTTTGTAGACGTTTTAGCTACTAATTGGAACCAGAAGGGAAGTCAGTGAGTGACTTTTTGACCTTTGGGACAAAAATTTGTTCAGTAAGTCAAATATGGACTTTGTACAGCCATAATATGTAAAAAAAAAAAAATCTTAATAATTTTTACCTTTTGTAGACCTTTTAGCTACTTATTGGAACCAGAAGGAAAGTCAATGAGTGACTTTTTGACTTTTGGGACAAAAATTTGTTCAGTAGGTCAAATGGTCTTCTGTACAGCCATAATATGTAAAAAAAATAAATGTAAACCTTTTGTAGACCTTTTAGCTACTTATTGGAACCAGAAGGAAAGTCAATGAGTGACTTTTTGACCTTTGGGACAAAAAATTGTTCAGTAGGTCAAATTTGGACTTCTGTACAGCCATAATATGTAAAACATTTTTGTGGAAATTTTGGCTAGGAATGGGAATATGAAGGGAAGTCAATGAGTATGTATAGTAAATTAGTGTTTATGGACTCTTTGGGCCAAAAATATGTTAAGTCAAAAATGGACTTCTAAAGAGCCATAACATGTAAAAAAAAAAAAAAAAAAGTTAAAAAATCTTTTGTGGAACTTTTGGCTGGTAATTCGATTCAGAAGGGAAGTCAATGAGTATGTATAGTAAGTTAGTGTTTAATGACTCTTAATCCAAAAATATGTTCAGTAGGTCAAATATGGACTTCTTGTACAGCCATAATATGTAAAAAAAAAAAAAAAAAAAATTTTTAAACCTTTTGTAGACGTTTTAGCTACTAATTGGAACCAGAAGGGAAGTCAGTGAGTGACTTTTTGACCTTTGGGACAAAAATTTGTTCAGTAAGTCAAATATGGACTTTGTACAGCCATAATATGTAAAAAAAAAAAAAAATCTTAATAATTTTTACCTTTTGTAGACATTTTAGCTACTTATTGGAACCAGAAGGAAAGTCAATGAGTGACTTTTTGACTTTTGGGACAAAAATTTGTTCAGTAGGTCAAATGGTCTTCTGTACAGCCATAATATGTAAAAAAAATAAATGTAAACCTTTTGTAGACCTTTTAGCTACTTATTGGAATCAGAAGGAAAGTGAATGAGTGACTTTTTGACCTTTGGGACAAAAATTTGTTCAGTAGGTCAAATATGGACTTCTGTACAGCCATAACATGTAAAACATTTTTGTGGAAATTTTGGCTAGGAATGGGAATATGAAGGGAAGTCAATGAGTATGTATAGTAAATTAGTGTTTATGGACTCTTTGGGCCAAAAATATGTTAAGTCAAAAATGGACTTCTAAAGAGCCATAACATGTAAAAAAAAAAAAAAAAAGTTAAAAAATCTTTTGTGGAACTTTTGGCTGGTAATTCGATTCAGAAGGGAAGTCAATGAGTATGTATAGTAAGTTAGTGTTTAATGACTCTTAATCCAAAAATATGTTCAGTAGGTCAAATATGGACTTCTTGTACAGCCATAATATGTAAAAAAAAAAAAAAAAAATTTTTAAACCTTTTGTAGACGTTTTAGCTACTAATTGGAACCAGAAGGGAAGTCAGTGAGTGACTTTTTGACCTTTGGGACAAAAATTTGTTCAGTAAGTCAAATATGGACTTTGTACAGCCATAATATGTAAAAAAAAAAAAATCTTAATAATTTTTACCTTTTGTAGACCTTTTAGCTACTTATTGGAACCAGAAGGAAAGTCAATGAGTGACTTTTTGACTTTTGGGACAAAAATTTGTTCAGTAGGTCAAATGGTCTTCTGTACAGCCATAATATGTAAAAAAAATAAATGTAAACCTTTTGTAGACCTTTTAGCTACTTATTGGAATCAGAAGGAAAGTGAATGAGTGACTTTTTGACCTTTGGGACAAAAATTTGTTCAGTAGGTCAAATATGGACTTCTGTACAGCCATAACATGTAAAACATTTTTGTGGAAATTTTGGCTAGGAATGGGAATATGAAGGGAAGTCAATGAGTATGTATAGTAAATTAGTGTTTATGGACTCTTTGGGCCAAAAATATGTTAAGTCAAAAATGGACTTCTAAAGAGCCATAACATGTAAAAAAAAAAAAAAGTGAAAAAATCTTTTGTGGAACTTTTGGCTGGTAATTCGATTCAGAAGGGAAGTCAATGAGTATGTATAGTAAGTTAGTGTTTAAGGACTCTTAATCCAAAAATATGTTCAGTAGGTCAAATATGGACTTCTTGTACAGCCATAATATGTAAAAAAAAAAAAAAAAAATTTAAACCTTTTGTAGACGTTTTAGCTACTAATTGGAACCAGAAGGGAAGTCAGTGAGTGACTTTTTGACCTTTGGGACAAAAATTTGTTCAGTAAGTCAAATATGGACTTTGTACAGCCATAATATGTAAAAAAAAAAAAATCTTAATAATTTTTACCTTTTGTAGACCTTTTAGCTACTTATTGGAACCAGAAGGAAAGTCAATGAGTGACTTTTTGACTTTTGGGACAAAAATTTGTTCAGTAGGTCAAATGGTCTTCTGTACAGCCATAATATGTAAAAAAAAATAAATGTAAACCTTTTTTAGACCTTTTAGCTACTTATTGGAACCAGAAGGAAAGTCAATGAGTGACTTTTTGACCTTTGGGACAAAAAATTGTTCAGTAGGTCAAATTTGGACTTCTGTACAGCCATAATATGTAAAACATTTTTGTGGAAATTTTGGCTAGGAATGGGAATATGAAGGGAAGTCAATGAGTATGTATAGTAAATTAGTGTTTATGGACTCTTTGGGCCAAAAATATGTTAAGTCAAAAATGGACTTCTAAAGAGCCATAACATGTAAAAAAAAAAAAAAAAAAAGTAAAAAAATCTTTTGTGGAACTTTTGGCTGGTAATTCGATTCAGAAGGGAAGTCAATGAGTATGTATAGTAAGTTAGTGTTTAAGGACTCTTAATCCAAAAATATGTTCAGTAGGTCAAATATAGACTTCTTGTACAGCCATAATATGTAAAAAAAAATAAAAAAATTTTTAAACCTTTTGTAGACATTTTAGCTACTAATTGGAACCAGAAGGGAAGTCAGTGAGTGACTTTTTGACCTTTGGGACAAAAATTTGTTCAGTAAGTCAAATGGTCTTCTGTACAGCCATAATATGTAAAAAAAATAAATGTAAACCTTTTGTAGACCTTTTAGCTACTTATTGGAACCAGAAGGAAAGTCAATGAGTGACTTTTTGACTTTTGGGACAAAAATTTGTTCAGTAGGTCAAATGGTCTTCTGTACAGCCATAATATGTAAAAAAAATAAATGTAAACCTTTTGTAGACCTTTTAGCTACTTATTGGAACCAGAAGGGAAGTCAATGAGTGACTATTTGACCTTTGGAACAAAAATTTGTTCAGTAGGTCAAATATGGACTTTGTACAGCCATAACATGTAAAAAAAAAAAAAAAATTAAAACTTTTTGTGGAACTTTTAGCTACTTATTGGAACCAGAAGGAAAGTCAATGAGTGACTTTTTGACCTTTGGGACAAACATTTATTCAGTAGGTCAAATATGGGCTTCTGTACAGCCATAATATGTAAAAAAAAATTTTTTTAAATTAAACCTTTTGTAGACCATTTAGCTATTTATTGGAACCAGAAGGAAACTCAATGAGTGACTTTTTGACCTTTGGAACAAAAATGTGTTCAGTAGGTCAAATATGGACTTTTGTAGAGCCATAATATGTAAAAAAAAAAAAAAAAAAAAAAAAAAAAATGTACACCTTTTGTAGACCTTTTAGCTACTTATTGGAACCAGAAGGAAACTCAATGAGTGACTTTTTGACCTTTGGAACAAAAATGTGTTCAGTAGGTCAAATATGGACTTTTGTAGAGCCATAATATGTAAAAAAAAAAAAAAAAAAAGGTACACCTTTTGTAGACCTTTTAGCTACTTATTGGAACCAGAAGGAAAGTCGATGAGTGACTTTTTGACCTTTGGGACAAAAGTTTTTTCAGTAGGTCAAATATGGACTTTGTAATGCCATAATATGTAAAAAAAAAAAAATCTTAATAATTTTTACCTTTTGTAGACCTTTTAGCTACTTATTGGAACCAGAAGGAAAGTCAATGAGTGACTTTTTGACTTTTGGGACAAAAATTTGTTCAGTAGGTCAAATGATCTTCTGTACAGCCATAATATGTAAAAAAAAAAAAAATGTAAACCTTTTGTAGACCTTTTAGCTACTTATTGGAACCAGAAGGAAAGTCAATGAGTGACTTTTTGACCTTTGGGACAAAAATATGTTCAGTCGGTCAAATATGGACTTCTGTACAGCCATAATATGTAAAACATTTTTGTGGAAATTTTGGCTAGGAACGGGAATATAAAGGGAAGTCAATGAGTATGTATAGTAAATTAGTGTTTATGGACTCTTTGGGCCAAAAATATGTTAAGTCAAAAATGGACTTCTAAAGAGCCATAACATGTAAAAAAAAAAAAAAAAAGTTAAAAAATCTTTTGTGGAACTTTTGGCTGGTAATTCGATTCAGAAGGGAAGTCAATGAGTATGTATAGTAAGTTAGTGTTTAATGACTCTTAATCCAAAAATATGTTCAGTAGGTCAAATATGGACTTCTTGTACAGCCATAATATGTAAAAAAAAAAAAAAAAAAAATTTTAAACCTTTTGTAGACGTTTTAGCTACTAATTGGAACCAGAAGGGAAGTCAGTGAGTGACTTTTTGACCTTTGGGACAAAAATTTGTTCAGTAAGTCAAATATGGACTTTGTACAGCCATAATATGTAAAAAAAAAAAAATCTTAATAATTTTTACCTTTTGTAGACCTTTTAGCTACTTATTGGAACCAGAAGGAAAGTCAATGAGTGACTTTTTGACTTTTGGGACAAAAATTTGTTCAGTAGGTCAAATGGTCTTCTGTACAGCCATAATATGTAAAAAAAATAAATGTAAACCTTTTGTAGACCTTTTAGCTACTTATTGGAATCAGAAGGAAAGTGAATGAGTGACTTTTTGACCTTTGGGACAAAAATTTGTTCAGTAGGTCAAATATGGACTTCTGTACAGCCATAACATGTAAAACATTTTTGTGGAAATTTTGGCTAGGAATGGGAATATGAAGGGAAGTCAATGAGTATGTATAGTAAATTAGTGTTTATGGACTCTTTGGGCCAAAAATATGTTAAGTCAAAAATGGACTTCTAAAGAGCCATAACATGTAAAAAAAAAAAAAAGTGAAAAAATCTTTTGTGGAACTTTTGGCTGGTAATTCGATTCAGAAGGGAAGTCAATGAGTATGTATAGTAAGTTAGTGTTTAAGGACTCTTAATCCAAAAATATGTTCAGTAGGTCAAATATGGACTTCTTGTACAGCCATAATATGTAAAAAAAAAAAAAAAAATTTAAACCTTTTGTAGACGTTTTAGCTACTAATTGGAACCAGAAGGGAAGTCAGTGAGTGACTTTTTGACCTTTGGGACAAAAATTTGTTCAGTAAGTCAAATATGGACTTTGTACAGCCATAATATGTAAAAAAAAAAAAATCTTAATAATTTTTACCTTTTGTAGACCTTTTAGCTACTTATTGGAACCAGAAGGAAAGTCAATGAGTGACTTTTTGACTTTTGGGAAAAAAAATTGTTCAGTAGGTCAAATGGTCTTCTGTACAGCCATAATATGTAAAAAAAAAAAATGTAAACCTTTTGTAGACCTTTTAGCTACTTATTGGAACCAGAAGGAAAGTCAATGAGTGACTTTTTGACCTTTGGGACAAAAAATTGTTCAGTAGGTCAAATTTGGACTTCTGTACAGCCATAATATGTAAAACATTTTTGTGGAAATTTTGGCTAGGAATGGGAATATGAAGGGAAGTCAATGAGTATGTATAGTAAATTAGTGTTTATGGACTCTTTGGGCCAAAAATATGTTAAGTCAAAAATGGACTTCTAAAGAGCCATAACATGTAAAAAAAAAAAAAAAAAAGTAAAAAAATCTTTTGTGGAACTTTTGGCTGGTAATTCGATTCAGAAGGGAAGTCAATGAGTATGTATAGTAAGTTAGTGTTTAAGGACTCTTAATCCAAAAATATGTTCAGTAGGTCAAATATAGACTTCTTGTACAGCCATAATATGTAAAAAAAAATAAAAAATTTTTTTAACCTTTTGTAGACATTTTAGCTACTAATTGGAACCAGAAGGGAAGTCAGTGAGTGACTTTTTGACCTTTGGGACAAAAATTTGTTCAGTAAGTCAAATGGTCTTCTGTACAGCCATAATATGTAAAAAAAATAAATGTAAACCTTTTGTAGACCTTTTAGCTACTTATTGGAACCAGAAGGAAAGTCAATGAGTGACTTTTTGACTTTTGGGACAAAAATTTGTTCAGTAGGTCAAATGGTCTTCTGTACAGCCATAATATGTAAAAAAAATAAATGTAAACCTTTTGTAGACCTTTTAGCTACTTATTGGAACCAGAAGGGAAGTCAATGAGTGACTATTTGACCTTTGGAACAAAAATTTGTTCAGTAGGTCAAATATGGACTTTGTACAGCCATAACATGTAAAAAAAAAAAAAAAATTAAACCTTTTTGTGGAACTTTTAGCTACTTATTGGAACCAGAAGGAAAGTCAATGAGTGACTTTTTGACCTTTGGAACAAAAATGTGTTCAGTAGGTCAAATATGGACTTTTGTAGAGCCATAATATGTAAAAAAAAAAAAAAAAAAAAAAAAAAAAAAATGTACACCTTTTGTAGACCTTTTAGCTACTTATTGGAACCAGAAGGAAACTCAATGAGTGACTTTTTGACCTTTGGAACAAAAATGTGTTCAGTAGGTCAAATATGGACTTTTGTAGAGCCATAATATGTAAAAAAAAAAAAAAAAAAAAAGGTACACCTTTTGTAGACCTTTTAGCTACTTATTGGAACCAGAAGGAAAGTCGATGAGTGACTTTTTGACCTTTGGGACAAAAGTTTTTTCAGTAGGTCAAATATGGACTTCTGTACAGCCATAACATGTCAAACATTTTTGTGGAAATGTTGGCTAGTAAATGGAATAAGAAGGGAAGTGAATAAGTATGTATAGAAAATTAGTGTTTAAGGACTATTAGGCCTAAAACATGTTCTTTAGGTCAAATATGGACATCTGTACAGCCATAACATGTCAAACATTTTTGTGGAAATTTTGGCTAGTAAAGGGAATAAGAAGGGTACTCAATGAGTATGTATAGTGAATTAGTGTGTATGGACTCTTAATCCAAAAACATGTTCAGTAGGTCAAATATGGACTTCTTGTACAGCCATAATATGTAAAAAAATAAAATAAAATTTAAACCTTTTGTAGACGTTTTAGCTACTAATTGGAACCAGAAGGGAAGTCAGTGAGTGACTTTTTGACCTTTGGGACAAAAATTTGTTCAGTAAGTCAAATATGGACTTTGTATAGCCATAATATGTAAAAAAAAAAAAAATCTTAATAATTTTTACCTTTTGTAGACCTTTTAGCTACTTATTGGAACCAGAAGGAAAGTCAATGAGTGACTTTTTGACTTTTGGGACAATAATTTGTTCAGTAGGTCAAATGGTCTTCTGTACAGCCATAATATGTAAAAAAAATAAATGTAAACCTTTTGTAGACCTTTTAGCTACTTATTGGAACCAGAAGGAAAGTCAATGAGTGACTTTTTGACCTTTGGGACAAAAAATTGTTCAGTAGGTCAAATTTGGACTTCTGTACAGCCATAATATGTAAAACATTTTTGTGGAAATTTTGGCTAGGAATGGGAATATGAAGGGAAGTCAATGAGTATGTATAGTAAATTAGTGTTTATGGACTCTTTGGGCCAAAAATATGTTAAGTCAAAAATGGACTTCTAAAGAGCCATAACATGTAAAAAAAAAAAAAAAAAAAAGTTAAAAAATCTTTTGTGGAACTTTTGGCTGGTAATTCGATTCAGAAAGGAAGTCAATGAGTATGTATAGTAAGTTAGTGTTTAAGGACTCTTAATCCAAAAATATGTTCAGTAGGTCAAATATGGACTTCTTTTACAGCCATAATATGTAAAAAAAAATAAAAAAAAAATTTAAACCTTTTGTAGACGTTTTAGCTACTAATTGGAACCAGAAGGGAAGTCAGTGAGTGACTTTTTGACCTTTGGGACAAAAATTTGTTCAGTAAGTCAAATATGGACTTTGTACAGCCATAATATGTAAAAAAAAAAAAAATCTTAATAATTTTTACCTTTTGTAGACCTTTTAGCTACTTATTGGAACCAGAAGGAAAGTCAATGAGTGACTTTTTGACTTTTGGGACAAAAATTTGTTCAGTAGGTCAAATGGTCTTCTGTACAGCCATAATATGTAAAAAAAAATAAATGTAAACCTTTTTTAGACCTTTTAGCTACTTATTGGAATCAGAAGGAAAGTGAATGAGTGACTTTTTGACCTTTGGGACAAAAATTTGTTCAGTAGGTCAAATATGGACTTCTGTACAGCCATAACCTGTAAAACATTTTTGTGGAAATTTTGGCTAGGAATGGGAATATGAAGGGAAGTCAATGAGTATGTATAGTAAATTAGTGTTTATGGACTCTTTGGGCCAAAAATATGTTAAGTCAAAAATGGACTTCTAAAGAGCCATAACATGTAAAAAAAAAAAAAAGTTAAAAAATCTTTTGTGGAACTTTTGGCTGGTAATTGGATTCAGAAGGGAAGTCAATGAGTATGTATAGTAAGTTAGTGTTTAAGGACTCTTAGGCCAAAAACATGTTCAGTAGGTCAAATATGGACTTCTGTACAGCCATAATATGTAAAAGAAATTTTAAAATTAAAACCTTTTGTAGACGTTTTAGCTACTAATTGGAAACAGAAGGGAAGTCAATGAGTGACTTTTTGACCTTTGGGACAAAAAATTGTTCAATAGGTCAAATGGACTTCTGTACAGCCATAATATGTAATAATAATAATAATAATGGTAATAATAATAATAATAATAATAATAATAATAATAATAATAATAAGAAAAATTTAAACCTTTTGTAGACATTTTAGCTACTTATTGGAACCAGAAGGAAAGTGAATGAGTGACTTTTTGACCTTTGGGACAAAAATTTGTTCAATAGGTCAAATGGACTTCTGTACAGCCATAATATGTAAAATAATAATAATAATAATAATAATAATAATAATAATAATAATAATAATAATAATAATAATAATAATAATAATAATAATAATAATAATACAAAATTAAAACTTTTGTAGACATTTGAGCTACTTATTGGAACCAGAAGGAAAGTGAATGAGTGACTTTTTGACTTTTGGTAAAAAAATTTGTTCAGTAGGTCAAATATGGACTTCTGTACAGCCATAATATGTAAAAGAAAATTTTAAATTAAAACCTTTTGTAGACGTTTTAGCTACTAATTGGAACCAGAAGGGAAGTCAATGGGTGACTTTTTGACCTTTGGGACAAAAATTTCTTCAGTAGGTCAAATATGGACTTTGTACAGCCATAATATGTAAAAATAAAAAAAAATAAAAAAAAATATTAAAACCTTTTGTAGACTTTTTAGCTACTAATTGGAACCAGAAAGAAAGTCAATGAGTGGCTTTTTGACCTTTGGGAAAAAAATATGTTCAGTAGGTCAAATATGGACTTTTGTACAGCCACAACATGTCAAACATTTTTGTGGAAATGTTGGCTAGTAAATGGAATAAGAAGGGAAGTGAATAAGTATGTATAGTAAATTAGTGTTTAAGGACTATTAGGCCTAAAACATGTTCTTTAGGTCAAATATGGACATCTGTACAGCCATAACATGTCAAACATTTTTGTGGAAATTTTGGCTAGTAAAGGGAATAAGAAGGGTACTCAATGAGTATGTATAGTGAATTAGTGTGTATGGACTCTTAATCCAAAAATATGTTCAGTAGGTCAAATATGGACTTCTTGTACAGCCATAATATGTAAAAAAAAAAAAAAAAATTAAACCTTTTGTAGACGTTTTAGCTACTTATTGGAACCAGAAGGAAAGTCAATGAGTGACTTTTTGACTTTTGGGACAAAAATTTGTTCAGTAGGTCAAATGGTCTTCTGTACAGCCATAATATGTAAAAAAAAAAAAAAGTAAACCTTTTGTAGACCTTTTAGCTACTTATTGGAATCAGAAGGAAAGTGAATGAGTGACTTTTTGACCTTTGGGACAAAAATTTGTTCAGTAGGTCAAATATGGACTTCTGTACAGCCATTATATGTAAAAAAAAAAATATATATAATAATATTTAAACTTTTGTAGACCTATTAGCTACTAATTGGAACAAGAAGGAAAGTCAATGAGTGACTTTCTGACCTTTGGGAAAAAAATTGTTCAGTAGGTCAAATATGGACTTCTGTACAGCCATAATATGTATAAAAAAATAAAAAAATAAATTTTTTTTTTTTTTTTAAACCTTTTGTAGACCTTTTAGCTACTTATTGGAACCAGAAGGAAAGTCAATGAGTGACTTTTTGACCTTTGGGACAAAAAATTGTTCAGTAGGTCAAATTTGGACTTCTGTACAGCCATAATATGTAAAAAATAAAATAAAATAAATAAAGAAATAAAGAAATTTAAACCTTTTTTAGACCTGTGAGATACTTATTGGAATCAGTAGGGAAATCAATGAGTGACTTTTTGACCTTTGGGACAAAAATTTGTTCAGTAGGTCAAATATGGACTTCTGTACAGCCATAACATGTAAAACATTTTTGTGGAAATTTTGGCTAGGAATGGGAATATGAAGGGAAGTCAATGAGTATGTATAGTAAATTAGTGTTTATGGACTCTTTGGGCCAAAAAATGTTAAGTCAAAAATGTACTTCTAAAGAGCCATAACATGTAAAAAAAAAAAAAAGTTAAAAAATCTTTTGTGGAACTTTTGGCTGGTAATTGGATTCAGAAGGGAAGTCAATGAGTATGTATAGTAAGTTAGTGTTTAAGGACTCTTAGGCCAAAAACATGTTCAGTAGGTCAAATATGGACTTCTGTACAGCCATAATATGTATAAAAAAATAAAAAAATAAATTTTTTTTTTTTTTTTTAAACCTTTTGTAGACCTTTTAGCTACTTATTGGAACCAGAAGGAAAGTCAATGAGTGACTTTTTGACCTTTGGGACAAAAAATTGTTCAGTAGGTCAAATTTGGACTTCTGTACAGCCATAATATGTAAAAAATAAAATAAAATAAATAAAGAAATAAAGAAATTTAAACCTTTTTTAGACCTGTGAGATACTTATTGGAATCAGTAGGGAAATCAATGAGTGACTTTTTGACCTTTGGGACAAAAATTTGTTCAGTAGGTCAAATATGGACTTCTGTACAGCCATAACATGTAAAACATTTTTGTGGAAATTTTGGCTAGGAATGGGAATATGAAGGGAAGTCAATGAGTATGTATAGTAAATTAGTGTTTATGGACTCTTTGGGCCAAAAAATGTTAAGTCAAAAATGTACTTCTAAAGAGCCATAACATGTAAAAAAAAAAAAAAGTTAAAAAATCTTTTGTGGAACTTTTGGCTGGTAATTGGATTCAGAAGGGAAGTCAATGAGTATGTATAGTAAGTTAGTGTTTAAGGACTCTTAGGCCAAAAACATGTTCAGTAGGTCAAATATGGACTTCTGTACAGCCATAATATGTAAAAGAAATTTTAAAATTAAAACCTTTTGTAGACGTTTTAGCTAATAATTGGAAACAGAAGGGAAGTCAATGAGTGACTTTTTGACCTTTGGGACAAAAAATTGTTCAATAGGTCAAATGGTCTTCTGTACAGCCATAATATGTAAAAAAAAATAAATGTAAACCTTTTGTAGACCTTTTAGCTACTTATTGGAATCAGAAGGAAAGTGAATGAGTGACTTTTTGACCTTTGGGACAAAAATTTGTTCAGTAGGTCATATATGGACTTCGGTACAGCCATAATATGTAAAATAATAATAATAATAATAATGATAATTTTTAAACTTTTGTAGAACTTTTAGCTACTAATTGGAACAAGAAGGAAAGTCAATGAGTGACTTTCTGACCTTTGGGAAAAAAATTGTTCAGTAGGTCAAATATGGACTTCTGTACAGCCATAATATGTATAAAAAAATGAAAAATTAAAAAAAAAATTTTTAAAACTTTTGTAGACCTTTTAGCTACTTATTGGAACCAGAAGGAAAGTCAATGAGTGACTTTTTGACCTTTGGGACAAAAAATTGTTCAGTAGGTCAAATTTGGACTTCTGTACAGCCATAATATGTAAAAAATAAAATAAAAGAAATAAAGAAATAAAGACATTTAAACCTTTTTTAGACCTGTGAGATACTTATTGGAATCAGTAGGGAAATCAATGAGTGACTTTTTGACCTTTGGGACAAAAATTTGTTCAATAGGTCAAATGGACTTCTGTACAGCCATAATATGTAAAATAATAATAATAATAATAATAATAATAATAATAATAATAATAATAATAATAATAATAATAATAATACAAAATTAAAACTTTTGTAGACATTTGAGCTACTTATTGGAACCAGAAGGAAAGTGAATGAGTGACTTTTTGACTTTTGGTATAAAAATTTGTTCAGTAGGTCAAATTTGGACTTCTGTAAAGCCATAATATGTAAAAAAAAAAAAAAAAGAATAAATGTAAACCTTCTGTAGACCTTTTAGCTACTAATTGGAACCAGAAGGGAAGTCAATGAGTGACTTTTTGACCTTTGGGACAAAAATTTGTTCAGTAGGTCAAATATGGACTTTGTACAGCAAAAAAAAAAAAAAAAAAAAAAAAAATTAAAGCTTTTTTAGCCCTGTAAGCTACTTATTGGAAACAGAAGGGAAGTCAATGAGTGACTTTTTGACCTTTGGGACAAAAATATGTTCAGTCGGTCAAATATGGACTTCTGTACAGCCATAATATGTAAAAAAATAAAAATAAAAAAAATAAAAAAATACAACCTTTTGTAGACCTTTTAGCTACTTATTGGAACCAGAAGGAAACTCAATGAGTGACTTTTTGACCTTTGGGACAAAAATGTGTTCAGTAGGTCAAATATGGACTTCTGTACAGCCATAATATGTTAAAAAAAAAAAAAAAAAAAAAAAAAACATTAAAACCTTTTGTAAACCTTTTAGCTACTAATAGGAACCAGAAGGAAACTCAATGAGTGACTTTTTGACCTTTGGGACAAAAATTTGTTCAGTAGGTCAAATATGGGCTTCTGTACAGCCATAATATGTAAAAAAAATTTTTTTTTAAATAAAACCTTTTGTAGACCATTTAGCTATTTATTGGAACCAGAAGGAAACTCAATGAGTGACTTTTTGACCTTTGGAACAAAAATGTGTTCAGTAGGTCAAATATGGACTTCTGTACAGCCATAACATGTAAAACATTTTTGTGGAAATTTTGGCTAGGAATGGGAATATGAAGGGAAGTCAATGAGTATGTATAGTAAATTAGTGTTTATGGACTCTTTGGGCCAAAAATATGTTAAGTCAAAAATGGACTTCTAAAGAGCCATAACATGTAAAAAAAAAAAAAGTTAAAAAATCTTTTGTGGAACTTTTGGCTGGTAATTCGATTCAGAAGGGAAGTCAATGAGTATGTATAGTAAGTTAGTGTTTAAGGACTCTTAGGCCAAAAACATGTTCAGTAGGTCAAATATGGACTTCTGTACAGCCATAATATGTAAAAGAAATTTTAAAATTAAAACCTTTTGTAGACGTTTTAGCTACTAATTGGAACCAGAAGGGAAGTCAATGGGTGACTTTTTGACCTTTGGGACAAAAATTTCTTCAGTAGGTCAAATATGGACTTTGTACAGCCATAATATGTAAAAATAAAAAAAAATAAAAAAAAAATATTAAAACCTTTTGTAGACTTTTTAGCTACTAATTGGAACCAGAAGGAAAGTCAATGAGTGGCTTTTTGACCTTTGGGAAAAAAATATGTACAGTAGGTCAAATATGGACTTCTGTACAGCCACAACATGTCAAACATTTTTGTGGAAATGTTGGCTAGTAAATGGAATAAGAAGGGAAGTGAATAAGTATGTATAGTAAATTAGTGTTTAAGGACTATTAGGCCTAAAACATGTTCTTTAGGTCAAATATGGACATCTGTACAGCCATAACATGTCAAACATTTTTGTGGAAATTTTGGCTAGTAAAGGGAATAAGAAGGGTACTCAATGAGTATGTATAGTGAATTAGTGTGTATGGACTCTTAATCCAAAAATATGTTCAGTAGGTCAAATATGGACTTCCTGTACTGCCATAATATGTAAAAAAAAAAAAAAAGTAAACCTTTTGTAGACCTTTTAGCTACTTATTGGAATCAGAAGGAAAGTGAATGAGTGACTTTTTGACCTTTGGGACAAAAATTTGTTCAGTAGGTCAAATATGGACTTCTGTACAGCCATTATATGTAAAAAAAAAAAAATATATAATAATAATAATAATATTTAAACTTTTGTAGACCTATTAGCTACTAATTGGAACAAGAAGGAAAGTCAATGAGTGACTTTCTGACCTTTGGGAAAAAAATTGTTCAGTAGGTCAAATATGGACTTCTGTACAGCCATAATATGTATAAAAAAATAAAAAAATAATTTTTTTTTTTTTTTTTTTTAAACCTTTTGTAGACCTTTTAGCTACTTATTGGAACCAGAAGGAAAGTCAATGAGTGACTTTTTGACCTTTGGGACAAAAAATTGTTCAGTAGGTCAAATTTGGACTTCTGTACAGCCATAATATGTAAAAAATAAAATAAAATAAATAAAGAAATAAAGAAATTTAAACCTTTTTTAGACCTGTGAGATACTTATTGGAATCAGTAGGGAAATCAATGAGTGACTTTTTGACCTTTGGGACAAAAATTTGTTCAGTAGGTCAAATATGGACTTCTGTACAGCCATAACATGTAAAACATTTTTGTGGAAATTTTGGCTAGGAATGGGAATATGAAGGGAAGTCAATGAGTATGTATAGTAAATTAGTGTTTATGGACTCTTTGGGCCAAAAAATGTTAAGTCAAAAATGTACTTCTAAAGAGCCATAACATGTAAAAAAAAAAAAAAGTTAAAAAATCTTTTGTGGAACTTTTGGCTGGTAATTGGATTCAGAAGGGAAGTCAATGAGTATGTATAGTAAGTTAGTGTTTAAGGACTCTTAGGCCAAAAACATGTTCAGTAGGTCAAATATGGACTTCTGTACAGCCATAATATGTAAAAGAAATTTTAAAATTAAAACCTTTTGTAGACGTTTTAGCTACTAATTGGAAACAGAAGGGAAGTCAATGAGTGACTTTTTGACCTTTGGGACAAAAAATTGTTCAATAGGTCAAATGGACTTCTGTACAGCCATAATATGTAATAATAATAATAATAATGGTAATAATATTAATAATAATAATAATAATAAGAAAAATTTAAACCTTTTGTAGACCTTTTAGCTACTTATTGGAATCAGAAGGAAAGTGAATGAGTGACTTTTTGACCTTTGGGACAAAAATTTGTTCAGTAGGTCATATATGGTCTTCGGTACAGCCATAATATGTAAAATAATAATAATAATAATAATGATAATTTTTAAACTTTTGTAGAACTTTTAGCTACTAATTGGAACAAGAAGGAAAGTCAATGAGTGACTTTCTGACCTTTGGGAAAAAAATTGTTCAGTAGGTCAAATATGGACTTCTGTACAGCCATAATATGTATAAAAAAAATGAAAAATTAAAAAAAAAATTTTTAAAACTTTTGTAGACCTTTTAGCTACTTATTGGAACCAGAAGGAAAGTCAATGAGTGACTTTTTGACCTTTGGGACAAAAAATTGTTCAGTAGGTCAAATTTGGACTTCTGTACAGCCATAATATGTAAAAAATAAAAGAAAAGAAATAAAGAAATAAAGACATTTAAACCTTTTTTAGACCTGTGAGATACTTATTGGAATCAGTAGGGAAATCAATGAGTGACTTTTTGACCTTTGGGACAAAAATTTGTTCAATAGGTCAAATGGACTTCTGTACAGCCATAATATGTAAAATAATAATAATAATAATAATAATAATAATAATAATAATAATAATAATAATACAAAATTAAAACTTTTGTAGACATTTGAGCTACTTATTGGAACCAGAAGGAAAGTGAATGAGTGACTTTTTGACTTTTGGTATAAAAATTTGTTCAGTAGGTCAAATTTGGACTTCTGTAAAGCCATAATATGTAAAAAAAAAAATAAAAAGAATAAATGTAAACCTTCTGTAGACCTTTTAGCTACTAATTGGAACCAGAAGGGAAGTCAATGAGTGACTTTTTGACCTTTGGGACAAAAATTTGTTCAGTAGGTCAAATATGGACTTTGTACAGCAAAAAAAAAAAAAAAAAAAAAAAAAAAAATTAAAGCTTTTTTAGCCCTGTAAGCTACTTATTGGAAACAGAAGGGAAGTCAATGAGTGACTTTTTGACCTTTGGGACAAAAATATGTTCAGTCGGTCAAATATGGACTTCTGTACAGCCATAATATGTAAAAAAATAAAAATAAAAAAAATAAAAAAATACAACCTTTTGTAGACCTTTTAGCTACTTATTGGAACCAGAAGGAAACTCAATGAGTGACTTTTTGACCTTTGGGACAAAAATGTGTTCAGTAGGTCAAATATGGACTTCTGTACAGCCATAATATGTAAAAAAAAAAAAAAAAAAAAAAAAACATTAAAACCTTTTGTAGACCTTTTAGCTACTAATAGGAACCAGAAGGAAACTCAATGAGTGACTTTTTGACCTTTGGGACAAAAATTTGTTCAGTAGGTCAAATATGGGCTTCTGTACAGCCATAATATGTAAAAAAAAAAAAAATTTAAATAAAACCTTTTGTAGACCATTTAGCTATTTATTGGAACCAGAAGGAAACTCAATGAGTGACTTTTTGACCTTTGGAACAAAAATGTGTTCAGTAGGTCAAATATGGACTTCTGTACAGCCATAACATGTAAAACATTTTTGTGGAAATTTTGGCTAGGAATGGGAATATGAAGGGAAGTCAATGAGTATGTATAGTAAATTAGTGTTTATGGACTCTTTGGGCCAAAAATATGTTAAGTCAAAAATGGACTTCTAAAGAGCCATAACATGTAAAAAAAAAAAAAAGTTAAAAAATCTTTTGTGGAACTTTTGGCTGGTAATTCGATTCAGAAGGGAAGTCAATGAGTATGTATAGTAAGTTAGTGTTTAAGGACTCTTAGGCCAAAAACATGTTCAGTAGGTCAAATATGGACTTATGTACAGCCATAATATGTAAAAGAAATTTTAAAATTAAAACCTTTTGTAGACGTTTTAGCTACTAATTGGAACCAGAAGGGAAGTCAATGGGTGACTTTTTGACCTTTGGGACAAAAATTTCTTCAGTAGGTCAAATATGGACTTTGTACAGCCATAATATGTAAAAATAAAAAAAAAATAAAAAAAAATATTAAAACCTTTTGTAGACTTTTTAGCTACTAATTGGAACCAGAAGGAAAGTCAATGAGTGGCTTTTTGACCTTTGGGAAAAAAATATGTTCAGTAGGTCAAATATGGACTTCTGTACAGCCACAACATGTCAAACATTTTTGTGGAAATGTTGGCTAGTAAATGGAATAAGAAGGGAAGTGAATAAGTATGTATAGTAAATTAGTGTTTAAGGACTATTAGGCCTAAAACATGTTCTTTAGGTCAAATATGGACATCTGTACAGCCATAACATGTCAAACATTTTTGTGGAAATTTTGGCTAGTAAAGGGAATAAGAAGGGTACTCAATGAGTATGTATAGTGAATTAGTGTGTATGGACTCTTAATCCAAAAATATGTTCAGTAGGTCAAATATGGACTTCTTGTACAGCCATAATATGTAAAAAAAAAAAAAAAAAAAAATTTAAACCTTTTGTAGACGTTTTAGCTACTAATTGGAACCAGAAGGGAAGTCAGTGAGTGACTTTTTGACCTTTGGGACAAAAATTTGTTCAGTAAGTCAAATATGGACTTTGTACAGCCATAATATGTAAAAAAAAAAAATCTTAATAATTTTTACCTTTTGTAGACCTTTTAGCTACTTATTGGAACCAGAAGGAAAGTCAATGAGTGACTTTTTGACTTTTGGGACAAAATTTTTTTCAGTAGGTCAAATGGTCTTCTGTACAGCCATAATATGTAAAAAAATAAATGTAAACCTTTTGTAGACCTTTTAGCTACTTATTGGAATCGGAAGGAAAGTGAATGAGTGACTTTTTGACCTTTGGGACAAAAATTTGTTCAGTAGGTCAAATATGGACTTCTGTACAGCCATAACATGTAAAACATTTTTGTGGAAATTTTGGCTAGGAATGGGAATATGAAGGGAAGTCAATGAGTATGTATAGTAAATTAGTGTTTATGGACTCTTTGGGCCAAAAATATGTTAAGTCAAAAATGGACTTCTAAAGAGCCATAACATGTAAAAAAAAAAAAATTTAAAAATCTTTTGTGGAACTTTTGGCTGGTAATTGGATTCAGAAGGGAAGTCAATGAGTATGTATAGTAAGTTAGTGTTTAAGGACTCTTAGGCCAAAAACATGTTCAGTAGGTCAAATATGGACTTCTGTACAGCCATAATATGTAAAAGAAATTTTAAAATTAAAACCTTTTGTAGACGTTTTAGCTACTAATTGGAACCAGAAGGGAAGTCAATGGGTGACTTTTTGACCTTTGGGACAAAAATTTCTTCAGTAGGTCAAATATGGACTTTGTACAGCCATAATATGTAAAAATAAAAAAAAATAAAAAAAAATATTAAAACCTTTTGTAGACTTTTTAGCTACTAATTGGAACCAGAAAGAAAGTCAATGAGTGGCTTTTTGACCTTTGGGAAAAAAATATGTTCAGTAGGTCAAATATGGACTTCTGTACAGCCACAACATGTCAAACATTTTTGTGGAAATGTTGGCTAGTAAATGGAATAAGAAGGGAAGTGAATAAGTATGTATAGTAAATTAGTGTTTAAGGACTATTAGGCCTAAAACATGTTCTTTAGGTCAAATATGGACATCTGTACAGCCATAACATGTCAAACATTTTTGTGGAAATTTTGGCTAGTAAAGGGAATAAGAAGGGTACTCAATGAGTATGTATAGTGAATTAGTGTGTATGGACTCTTAATCCAAAAATATGTTCAGTAGGTCAAATATGGACTTCTTGTACAGCCATAATATGTAAAAAAAAAAAAAAAAAAAAATTTAAACCTTTTGTAGACGTTTTAGCTACTAATTGGAACCAGAAGGGAAGTCAGTGAGTGACTTTTTGACCTTTGGGACAAAAATTTGTTCAGTAAGTCAAATATGGACTTTGTACAGCCATAATATGTAAAAAAAAAAAATCTTAATAATTTTTACCTTTTGTAGACCTTTTAGCTACTTATTGGAACCAGAAGGAAAGTCAATGAGTGACTTTTTGACTTTTGGGACAAAATTTTTTTCAGTAGGTCAAATGGTCTTCTGTACAGCCATAATATGTAAAAAAATAAATGTAAACCTTTTGTAGACCTTTTAGCTACTTATTGGAATCGGAAGGAAAGTGAATGAGTGACTTTTTGACCTTTGGGACAAAAATTTGTTCAGTAGGTCAAATATGGACTTCTGTACAGCCATAACATGTAAAACATTTTTGTGGAAATTTTGGCTAGGAATGGGAATATGAAGGGAAGTCAATGAGTATGTATAGTAAATTAGTGTTTATGGACTCTTTGGGCCAAAAATATGTTAAGTCAAAAATGGACTTCTAAAGAGCCATAACATGTAAAAAAAAAAAAATTTAAAAATCTTTTGTGGAACTTTTGGCTGGTAATTGGATTCAGAAGGGAAGTCAATGAGTATGTATAGTAAGTTAGTGTTTAAGGACTCTTAGGCCAAAAACATGTTCAGTAGGTCAAATATGGACTTCTGTACAGCCATAATATGTAAAAGAAATTTTAAAATTAAAACCTTTTGTAGACGTTTTAGCTACTAATTGGAACCAGAAGGGAAGTCAATGGGTGACTTTTTGACCTTTGGGACAAAAATTTCTTCAGTAGGTCAAATATGGACTTTGTACAGCCATAATATGTAAAAATAAAAAAAAATAAAAAAAAATATTAAAACCTTTTGTAGACTTTTTAGCTACTAATTGGAACCAGAAAGAAAGTCAATGAGTGGCTTTTTGACCTTTGGGAAAAAAATATGTTCAGTAGGTCAAATATGGACTTCTGTACAGCCACAACATGTCAAACATTTTTGTGGAAATGTTGGCTAGTAAATGGAATAAGAAGGGAAGTGAATAAGTATGTATAGTAAATTAGTGTTTAAGGACTATTAGGCCTAAAACATGTTCTTTAGGTCAAATATGGACATCTGTACAGCCATAACATGTCAAACATTTTTGTGGAAATTTTGGCTAGTAAAGGGAATAAGAAGGGTACTCAATGAGTATGTATAGTGAATTAGTGTGTATGGACTCTTAATCCAAAAATATGTTCAGTAGGTCAAATATGGACTTCTTGTACAGCCATAATATGTAAAAAAAAAAAAAAAAAATTTTTAAACCTTTTGTAGACGTTTTAGCTACTTATTGGAACCAGAAGGAAAGTCAATGAGTGACTTTTTGACTTTTGGGACAAAAATTTGTTCAGTAGGTCAAATGGACTTCTTGTACAGCCATAATATGTAAAAAAAAAAAAAAAAAAATTTTTTAACCTTTTGTAGACGTTTTAGCTACTTATTGGAACCAGAAGGAAAGTCAATGAGTGACTTTTTGACTTTTGGGACAAAAATTTGTTCAGTAGGTCAAATGGTCTTCTGTACAGCCATAATATGTAAAAAAAAAAAAAAGTAAACCTTTTGTAGACCTTTTAGCTACTTATTGGAATCAGAAGGAAAGTGAATGAGTGACTTTTTGACCTTTGGGACAAAAATTTGTTCAGTAGGTCAAATATGGACTTCTGTACAGCCATTATATGTAAAAAAAAAAATAATATAATAATAATAATAATATTTAAACTTTTGTAGACCTATTAGCTACTAATTGGAACAAGAAGGAAAGTCAATGAGTGACTTTCTGACCTTTGGGAAAAAAATTGTTCAGTAGGTCAAATATGGACTTCTGTACAGCCATAATATGTATAAAAAAATAAAAATAAATTTTTTTTTTTTTCTTTTTTAAACCTTTTGTAGACCTTTTAGCTACTTATTGGAACCAGAAGGAAAGTCAATGAGTGACTTTTTGACCTTTGGGACAAAAAATTGTTCAGTAGGTCAAATTTGGACTTCTGTACAGCCATAATATGTAAAAAATAAAATAAAATAAATAAAGAAATAAAGAAATTTAAACCTTTTTTAGACCTGTGAGATACTTATTGGAATCAGTAGGGAAATCAATGAGTGACTTTTTGACCTTTGGGACAAAAATTTGTTCAGTAGGTCAAATATGGACTTCTGTACAGCCATAACATGTAAAACATTTTTGTGGAAATTTTGGCTAGGAATGGGAATATGTAGGGAAGTCAATGAGTATGTATAGTAAATTAGTGTTTATGGACTCTTTGGGCCAAAAAATGTTAAGTCAAAAATGGACTTCTCAAGAGCCATAACATGTAAAAAAAAAAAAAAAGTTAAAAAATCTTTTGTGGAACTTTTGGCTGGTAATTGGATTCAGAAGGGAAGTCAATGAGTATGTATAGTAAGTTAGTGTTTAAGGACTCTTAGGCCAAAAACATGTTCAGTAGGTCAAATATGGACTTCTGTACAGCCATAATATGTAAAAGAAATTTTAAAATTAAAACCTTTTGTAGACGTTTTAGCTACTAATTGGAAACAGAAGGGAAGTCAATGAGTGACTTTTTGACCTTTGGGACAAAAAATTGTTCAATAGGTCAAATGGACTTCTGTACAGCCATAATATGTAATAATAATAATAATAATGGTAATAATAATAATAATAATAATAATAATAATAATAATAATAAGAAAAATTTAAACCTTTTGTAGACATTTTAGCTACTTATTGGAACCAGAAGGAAAGTGAATGAGTGACTTTTTGACCTTTGGGACAAAAATTTGTTCAATAGGTCAAATGGACTTCTGTACAGCCATAATATGTAAAATAATAATAATAATAATAATAATAATAATAATAATAATAATAATAATAATAATAATAATAATAATAATAATAATACAAAATTAAAACTTTTGTAGACATTTGAGCTACTTATTGGAACCAGAAGGAAAGTGAATGAGTGACTTTTTGACTTTTGGTAAAAAAATTTGTTCAGTAGGTCAAATATGGACTTCTGTACAGCCATAATATGTAAAAGAAATTTTTAAATTAAAACCTTTTGTAGACGTTTTAGCTACTAATTGGAACCAGAAGGGAAGTCAATGGGTGACTTTTTGACCTTTGGGACAAAAATTTCTTCAGTAGGTCAAATATGGACTTTGTACAGCCATAATATGTAAAAATAAAAAAAAATTAAAAAAAATATTAAAACCTTTTGTAGACTTTTTAGCTACTAATTGGAACCAGAAAGAAAGTCAATGAGTGGCTTTTTGACCTTTGGGAAAAAAATATGTTCAGTAGGTCAAATATGGACTTCTGTACAGCCACAACATGTCAAACATTTTTGTGGAAATGTTGGCTAGTAAATGGAATAAGAAGGGAAGTGAATAAGTATGTATAGTAAATTAGTGTTTAAGGACTATTAGGCCTAAAACATGTTCTTTAGGTCAAATATGGACATCTGTACAGCCATAACATGTCAAACATTTTTGTGGAAATTTTGGCTAGTAAAGGGAATAAGAAGGGTACTCAATGAGTATGTATAGTGAATTAGTGTGTATGGACTCTTAATCCAAAAATATGTTCAGTAGGTCAAATATGGACTTCTTGTACAGCCATAATATGTAAAAAAAAAAAAAAATATTTAAACCTTTTGTAGACGTTTTAGCTACTTATTGGAACCAGAAGGAAAGTCAATGAGTGACTTTTTGACTTTTGGGACAAAAATTTGTTCAGTAGGTCAAATGGTCTTCTGTACAGCCATAATATGTAAAAAAAAAAAAAAGTAAACCTTTTGTAGACCTTTTAGCTACTTATTGGAATCAGAAGGAAAGTGAATGAGTGACTTTTTGACCTTTGGGACAAAAATTTGTTCAGTAGGTCAAATATGGACTTCTGTACAGCCATTATATGTAAAAAAAAAATATATATAATAATAATAATAATATTTAAACTTTTGTAGACCTATTAGCTACTAATTGGAACAAGAAGGAAAGTCAATGAGTGACTTTCTGACCTTTGGGAAAAAAATTGTTCAGTAGGTCAAATATGGACTTCTGTACAGCCATAATATGTATAAAAAAATAAAAAAAATAATTTTTTTTTTTTTTTTTTTTAAACCTTTTGTAGACCTTTTAGCTACTTATTGGAACCAGAAGGAAAGTCAATGAGTGACTTTTTGACCTTTGGGACAAAAAATTGTTCAGTAGGTCAAATTTGGACTTCTGTACAGCCATAATATGTAAAAAATAAAATAAAATAAATAAAGAAATAAAGAAATTTAAACCTTTTTTAGACCTGTGAGATACTTATTGGAATCAGTAGGGAAATCAATGAGTGACTTTTTGACCTTTGGGACAAAAATTTGTTCAGTAGGTCAAATATGGACTTTGTACAGCCATAATATGTAAAAATAAAAAAAAAATAAAAAAAAATATTAAAACCTTTTGTAGACTTTTTAGCTACTAATTGGAACCAGAAGGAAAGTCAATGAGTGGCTTTTTGACCTTTGGGAAAAAAATATGTTCAGTAGGTCAAATATGGACTTCTGTACAGCCACAACATGTCAAACATTTTTGTGGAAATGTTGGCTAGTAAATGGAATAAGAAGGGAAGTGAATAAGTATGTATAGTAAATTAGTGTTTAAGGACTATTAGGCCTAAAACATGTTCTTTAGGTCAAATATGGACATCTGTACAGCCATAACATGTCAAACATTTTTGTGGAAATTTTGGCTAGTAAAGGGAATAAGAAGGGTACTCAATGAGTATGTATAGTGAATTAGTGTGTATGGACTCTTAATCCAAAAATATGTTCAGTAGGTCAAATATGGACTTCTTGTACAGCCATAATATGTAAAAAAAAAAAAAAAAAAAAATTTAAACCTTTTGTAGACGTTTTAGCTACTAATTGGAACCAGAAGGGAAGTCAGTGAGTGACTTTTTGACCTTTGGGACAAAAATTTGTTCAGTAAGTCAAATATGGACTTTGTACAGCCATAATATGTAAAAAAAAAAAATCTTAATAATTTTTACCTTTTGTAGACCTTTTAGCTACTTATTGGAACCAGAAGGAAAGTCAATGAGTGACTTTTTGACTTTTGGGACAAAATTTTTTTCAGTAGGTCAAATGGTCTTCTGTACAGCCATAATATGTAAAAAAATAAATGTAAACCTTTTGTAGACCTTTTAGCTACTTATTGGAATCGGAAGGAAAGTGAATGAGTGACTTTTTGACCTTTGGGACAAAAATTTGTTCAGTAGGTCAAATATGGACTTCTGTACAGCCATAACATGTAAAACATTTTTGTGGAAATTTTGGCTAGGAATGGGAATATGAAGGGAAGTCAATGAGTATGTATAGTAAATTAGTGTTTATGGACTCTTTGGGCCAAAAATATGTTAAGTCAAAAATGGACTTCTAAAGAGCCATAACATGTAAAAAAAAAAAAATTTAAAAATCTTTTGTGGAACTTTTGGCTGGTAATTGGATTCAGAAGGGAAGTCAATGAGTATGTATAGTAAGTTAGTGTTTAAGGACTCTTAGGCCAAAAACATGTTCAGTAGGTCAAATATGGACTTCTGTACAGCCATAATATGTAAAAGAAATTTTAAAATTAAAACCTTTTGTAGACGTTTTAGCTACTAATTGGAACCAGAAGGGAAGTCAATGGGTGACTTTTTGACCTTTGGGACAAAAATTTCTTCAGTAGGTCAAATATGGACTTTGTACAGCCATAATATGTAAAAATAAAAAAAAATAAAAAAAAATATTAAAACCTTTTGTAGACTTTTTAGCTACTAATTGGAACCAGAAAGAAAGTCAATGAGTGGCTTTTTGACCTTTGGGAAAAAAATATGTTCAGTAGGTCAAATATGGACTTCTGTACAGCCACAACATGTCAAACATTTTTGTGGAAATGTTGGCTAGTAAATGGAATAAGAAGGGAAGTGAATAAGTATGTATAGTAAATTAGTGTTTAAGGACTATTAGGCCTAAAACATGTTCTTTAGGTCAAATATGGACATCTGTACAGCCATAACATGTCAAACATTTTTGTGGAAATTTTGGCTAGTAAAGGGAATAAGAAGGGTACTCAATGAGTATGTATAGTGAATTAGTGTGTATGGACTCTTAATCCAAAAATATGTTCAGTAGGTCAAATATGGACTTCTTGTACAGCCATAATATGTAAAAAAAAAAAAAAAAAAAAATTTAAACCTTTTGTAGACGTTTTAGCTACTAATTGGAACCAGAAGGGAAGTCAGTGAGTGACTTTTTGACCTTTGGGACAAAAATTTGTTCAGTAAGTCAAATATGGACTTTGTACAGCCATAATATGTAAAAAAAAAAAATCTTAATAATTTTTACCTTTTGTAGACCTTTTAGCTACTTATTGGAACCAGAAGGAAAGTCAATGAGTGACTTTTTGACTTTTGGGACAAAATTTTTTTCAGTAGGTCAAATGGTCTTCTGTACAGCCATAATATGTAAAAAAATAAATGTAAACCTTTTGTAGACCTTTTAGCTACTTATTGGAATCGGAAGGAAAGTGAATGAGTGACTTTTTGACCTTTGGGACAAAAATTTGTTCAGTAGGTCAAATATGGACTTCTGTACAGCCATAACATGTAAAACATTTTTGTGGAAATTTTGGCTAGGAATGGGAATATGAAGGGAAGTCAATGAGTATGTATAGTAAATTAGTGTTTATGGACTCTTTGGGCCAAAAATATGTTAAGTCAAAAATGGACTTCTAAAGAGCCATAACATGTAAAAAAAAAAAAATTTAAAAATCTTTTGTGGAACTTTTGGCTGGTAATTGGATTCAGAAGGGAAGTCAATGAGTATGTATAGTAAGTTAGTGTTTAAGGACTCTTAGGCCAAAAACATGTTCAGTAGGTCAAATATGGACTTCTGTACAGCCATAATATGTAAAAGAAATTTTAAAATTAAAACCTTTTGTAGACGTTTTAGCTACTAATTGGAACCAGAAGGGAAGTCAATGGGTGACTTTTTGACCTTTGGGACAAAAATTTCTTCAGTAGGTCAAATATGGACTTTGTACAGCCATAATATGTAAAAATAAAAAAAAATAAAAAAAAATATTAAAACCTTTTGTAGACTTTTTAGCTACTAATTGGAACCAGAAAGAAAGTCAATGAGTGGCTTTTTGACCTTTGGGAAAAAAATATGTTCAGTAGGTCAAATATGGACTTCTGTACAGCCACAACATGTCAAACATTTTTGTGGAAATGTTGGCTAGTAAATGGAATAAGAAGGGAAGTGAATAAGTATGTATAGTAAATTAGTGTTTAAGGACTATTAGGCCTAAAACATGTTCTTTAGGTCAAATATGGACATCTGTACAGCCATAACATGTCAAACATTTTTGTGGAAATTTTGGCTAGTAAAGGGAATAAGAAGGGTACTCAATGAGTATGTATAGTGAATTAGTGTGTATGGACTCTTAATCCAAAAATATGTTCAGTAGGTCAAATATGGACTTCTTGTACAGCCATAATATGTAAAAAAAAAAAAAAAAATTTTTTAAACCTTTTGTAGACGTTTTAGCTACTTATTGGAACCAGAAGGAAAGTCAATGAGTGACTTTTTGACTTTTGGGACAAAAATTTGTTCAGTAGGTCAAATGGACTTCTTGTACAGCCATAATATGTAAAAAAAAAAAAAAAAAAATTTTTAAACCTTTTGTAGACGTTTTAGCTACTTATTGGAACCAGAAGGAAAGTCAATGAGTGACTTTTTGACTTTTGGGACAAAAATTTGTTCAGTAGGTCAAATGGTCTTCTGTACAGCCATAATATGTAAAAAAAAAAAAAAGTAAACCTTTTGTAGACCTTTTAGCTACTTATTGGAATCAGAAGGAAAGTGAATGAGTGACTTTTTGACCTTTGGGACAAAAATTTGTTCAGTAGGTCAAATATGGACTTCTGTACAGCCATTATATGTAAAAAAAAAAATAATATAATAATAATAATAATATTTAAACTTTTGTAGACCTATTAGCTACTAATTGGAACAAGAAGGAAAGTCAATGAGTGACTTTCTGACCTTTGGGAAAAAAATTGTTCAGTAGGTCAAATATGGACTTCTGTACAGCCATAATATGTATAAAAAAATAAAAATAAATTTTTTTTTTTTTCTTTTTTAAACCTTTTGTAGACCTTTTAGCTACTTATTGGAACCAGAAGGAAAGTCAATGAGTGACTTTTTGACCTTTGGGACAAAAAATTGTTCAGTAGGTCAAATTTGGACTTCTGTACAGCCATAATATGTAAAAAATAAAATAAAATAAATAAAGAAATAAAGAAATTTAAACCTTTTTTAGACCTGTGAGATACTTATTGGAATCAGTAGGGAAATCAATGAGTGACTTTTTGACCTTTGGGACAAAAATTTGTTCAGTAGGTCAAATATGGACTTCTGTACAGCCATAACATGTAAAACATTTTTGTGGAAATTTTGGCTAGGAATGGGAATATGTAGGGAAGTCAATGAGTATGTATAGTAAATTAGTGTTTATGGACTCTTTGGGCCAAAAAATGTTAAGTCAAAAATGGACTTCTCAAGAGCCATAACATGTAAAAAAAAAAAAAAGTTAAAAAATCTTTTGTGGAACTTTTGGCTGGTAATTGGATTCAGAAGGGAAGTCAATGAGTATGTATAGTAAGTTAGTGTTTAAGGACTCTTAGGCCAAAAACATGTTCAGTAGGTCAAATATGGACTTCTGTACAGCCATAATATGTAAAAGAAATTTTAAAATTAAAACCTTTTGTAGACGTTTTAGCTACTAATTGGAAACAGAAGGGAAGTCAATGAGTGACTTTTTGACCTTTGGGACAAAAAATTGTTCAATAGGTCAAATGGACTTCTGTACAGCCATAATATGTAATAATAATAATAATAATGGTAATAATAATAATAATAATAATAATAATAATAATAATAATAATAAGAAAAATTTAAACCTTTTGTAGACATTTTAGCTACTTATTGGAACCAGAAGGAAAGTGAATGAGTGACTTTTTGACCTTTGGGACAAAAATTTGTTCAATAGGTCAAATGGACTTCTGTACAGCCATAATATGTAAAATAATAATAATAATAATAATAATAATAATAATAATAATAATAATAATAATAATAATAATAATAATAATACAAAATTAAAACTTTTGTAGACATTTGAGCTACTTATTGGAACCAGAAGGAAAGTGAATGAGTGACTTTTTGACTTTTGGTAAAAAAATTTGTTCAGTAGGTCAAATATGGACTTCTGTACAGCCATAATATGTAAAAGAAATTTTTAAATTAAAACCTTTTGTAGACGTTTTAGCTACTAATTGGAACCAGAAGGGAAGTCAATGGGTGACTTTTTGACCTTTGGGACAAAAATTTCTTCAGTAGGTCAAATATGGACTTTGTACAGCCATAATATGTAAAAATAAAAAAAAATAAAAAAAAATATTAAAACCTTTTGTAGACTTTTTAGCTACTAATTGGAACCAGAAAGAAAGTCAATGAGTGGCTTTTTGACCTTTGGGAAAAAAATATGTTCAGTAGGTCAAATATGGACTTCTGTACAGCCACAACATGTCAAACATTTTTGTGGAAATGTTGGCTAGTAAATGGAATAAGAAGGGAAGTGAATAAGTATGTATAGTAAATTAGTGTTTAAGGACTATTAGGCCTAAAACATGTTCTTTAGGTCAAATATGGACATCTGTACAGCCATAACATGTCAAACATTTTTGTGGAAATTTTGGCTAGTAAAGGGAATAAGAAGGGTACTCAATGAGTATGTATAGTGAATTAGTGTGTATGGACTCTTAATCCAAAAATATGTTCAGTAGGTCAAATATGGACTTCTTGTACAGCCATAATATGTAAAAAAAAAAAAAAATATTTAAACCTTTTGTAGACGTTTTAGCTACTTATTGGAACCAGAAGGAAAGTCAATGAGTGACTTTTTGACTTTTGGGACAAAAATTTGTTCAGTAGGTCAAATGGTCTTCTGTACAGCCATAATATGTAAAAAAA
Source organism: Gobio gobio (assembly GCF_949357685.1). Lineage (NCBI taxonomy): Eukaryota > Metazoa > Chordata > Actinopteri > Cypriniformes > Gobionidae > Gobio > Gobio gobio. The sequence continues at coordinate 15,924,695 of NC_137119.1, forward strand.
AAAAAAAGTAAACCTTTTGTAGACCTTTTAGCTACTTATTGGAATCAGAAGGAAAGTGAATGAGTGACTTTTTGACCTTTGGGACAAAAATTTGTTCAGTAGGTCAAATATGGACTTCTGTACAGCCATTATATGTAAAAAAAAAATATATATAATAATAATAATAATATTTAAACTTTTGTAGACCTATTAGCTACTAATTGGAACAAGAAGGAAAGTCAATGAGTGACTTTCTGACCTTTGGGAAAAAAATTGTTCAGTAGGTCAAATATGGACTTCTGTACAGCCATAATATGTATAAAAAAATAAAAAAATAATTTTTTTTTTTTTTTTTTTTAAACCTTTTGTAGACCTTTTAGCTACTTATTGGAACCAGAAGGAAAGTCAATGAGTGACTTTTTGACCTTTGGGACAAAAAATTGTTCAGTAGGTCAAATTTGGACTTCTGTACAGCCATAATATGTAAAAAATAAAATAAAATAAATAAAGAAATAAAGAAATTTAAACCTTTTTTAGACCTGTGAGATACTTATTGGAATCAGTAGGGAAATCAATGAGTGACTTTTTGACCTTTGGGACAAAAATTTGTTCAGTAGGTCAAATATGGACTTCTGTACAGCCATAACATGTAAAACATTTTTGTGGAAATTTTGGCTAGGAATGGGAATATGAAGGGAAGTCAATGAGTATGTATAGTAAATTAGTGTTTATGGACTCTTTGGGCCAAAAAATGTTAAGTCAAAAATGGACTTCTAAAGAGCCATAACATGTAAAAAAAAAAAAAAGTTAAAAAATCTTTTGTGGAACTTTTGGCTGGTAATTGGATTCAGAAGGGAAGTCAATGAGTATGTATAGTAAGTTAGTGTTTAAGGACTCTTAGGCCAAAAACATGTTCAGTAGGTCAAATATGGACTTCTGTACAGCCATAATATGTAAAAGAAATTTTAAAATTAAAACCTTTTGTAGACGTTTTAGCTACTAATTGGAAACAGAAGGGAAGTCAATGAGTGACTTTTTGACCTTTGGGACAAAAAATTGTTCAATAGGTCAAATGGACTTCTGTACAGCCATAATATGTAATAATAATAATAATAATGGTAATAATAATAATAATAATAATAATAATAATAATAAGAAAAATTTAAACCTTTTGTAGACATTTTAGCTACTTATTGGAACCAGAAGGAAAGTGAATGAGTGACTTTTTGACCTTTGGGACAAAAATTTGTTCAATAGGTCAAATGGACTTCTGTACAGCCATAATATGTAAAATAATAATAATAATAATAATAATAATAATAATAATAATAATAATAATAATAATAATAATAATACAAAATTAAAACTTTTGTAGACATTTGAGCTACTTATTGGAACCAGAAGGAAAGTGAATGAGTGACTTTTTGACTTTTGGTAAAAAAATTTGTTCAGTAGGTCAAATTTGGACTTCTGTAAAGCCATAATATGTAAAAAAAAAAAAAAAAAAAAAATAATGTAAACCTTCTGTAGACCTTTTAGCTACTAATTGGAACCAGAAGGGAAGTCAATGAGTGACTTTTTGACCTTTGGGACAAAAATTTGTTCAGTAGGTCAAATATGGACTTTGTACAGCAAAAAAAAAAAAAAAAAAATTAAAGCTTTTTTAGCCCTGTAAGCTACTTATTGGAAACAGAAGGGAAGTCAATGAGTGACTTTTTGACCTTTGGGACAAAAATATGTTCAGTCGGTCAAATATGGACTTCTGTACAGCCATAATATGTAAAAAAATAAAAATAAAAAAAATAAAAAAAATACAACCTTTTGTAGACCTTTTAGCTACTTATTGGAACCAGAAGGAAACTCAATGAGTGACTTTTTGACCTTTGGGACAAAAATGTGTTCAGTAGGTCAAATATGGACTTCTGTACAGCCATAATATGTTAAAAAAACAAACAAAACAAAAACATTAAAACCTTTTGTAGACCTTTTAGCTACTAATAGGAACCAGAAGGAAACTCAATGAGTGACTTTTTGACCTTTGGGACAAAAATTTGTTCAGTAGGTCAAATATGGGCTTCTGTACAGCCATAATATGTAAAAAAAAAAAATTTTTAAATTAAACCTTTTGTAGACCATTTAGCTATTTATTGGAACCAGAAGGAAACTCAATGAGTGACTTTTTGACCTTTGGAACAAAAATGTGTTCAGTAGGTCAAATATGGACTTCTGTACAGCCACAACATGTAAAACATTTTTGTGGAAATTTTGGCTAGGAATGGGAATATGAAGGGAAGTCAATGAGTATGTATAGTAAATTAGTGTTTATGGACTCTTTGGGCCAAAAATATGTTAAGTCAAAAATGGACTTCTAAAGAGCCATAACATGTAAAAAAAAAAAAAGTTAAAAAATCTTTTGTGGAACTTTTGGCTGGTAATTCGATTCAGAAGGGAAGTCAATGAGTATGTATAGTAAGTTAGTGTTTAAGGACTCTTAGGCCAAAAACATGTTCAGTATGTCAAATATGGACTTCTGTACAGCCATAATATGTAAAAGAAATTTTAAAATTAAAACCTTTTGTAGACGTTTTAGCTACTAATTGGAACCAGAAGGGAAGTCAATGGGTGACTTTTTGACCTTTGGGACAAAAATTTCTTCAGTAGGTCAAATATGGACTTTGTACAGCCATAATATGTAAAAATAAAAAAAAAATAAAAAAAAATATTAAAACCTTTTGTAGACTTTTTAGCTACTAATTGGAACCAGAAGGAAAGTCAATGAGTGGCTTTTTGACCTTTGGGAAAAAAATATGTTCAGTAGGTCAAATATGGACTTCTGTACAGCCACAACATGTCAAACATTTTTGTGGAAATGTTGGCTAGTAAATGGAATAAGAAGGGAAGTGAATAAGTATGTATAGTAAATTAGTGTTTAAGGACTATTAGGCCTAAAACATGTTCTTTAGGTCAAATATGGACATCTGTACAGCCATAACATGTCAAACATTTTTGTGGAAATTTTGGCTAGTAAAGGGAATAAGAAGGGTACTCAATGAGTATGTATAGTGAATTAGTGTGTATGGACTCTTAATCCAAAAATATGTTCAGTAGGTCAAATATGGACTTCTTGTACAGCCATAATATGTAAAAAAATAAAAATAAAATTTAAACCTTTTGTAGACGTTTTAGCTACTAATTGGAACCAGAAGGGAAGTCAGTGAGTGACTTTTTGACCTTTGGGACAAAAATTTGTTCAGTAAGTCAAATATGGACTTTGTACAGCCATAATATGTAAAAAAAAAAAATCTTAATAATTTTTACCTTTTGTAGACCTTTTAGCTACTTATTGGAACAAGAAGGAAAGTCAATGAGTGACTTTTTGACTTTTGGGACAAAAATTTGTTCAGTAGGTCAAATGGTCTTCTGTACAGCCATAATATGTAAAAAAAAAAAAAAAAAAAAAGTAAACCTTTTGTAGACCTTTTAGCTACTTATTGGAATCAGAAGGAAAGTGAATGAGTGACTTTTTGACCTTTGGGACAAAAATTTGTTCAGTAGGTCAAATATGGACTTCTGTACAGCCATTATATGTAAAAAAAATATATATATAATAATAATAATAATATTTAAACTTTTGTAGACCTATTAGCTACTAATTGGAACAAGAAGGAAACATGTAAAACATTTTTGTGGAACTTTTGGCTGGTAATTGGATTCAGAAGGGAAGTCAATGAGTATGTATAGTAAGTTAGTGTTTAAGGACTCTTAGGCCAAAAACATGTTCAGTAGGTCAAATATGGACTTCTGCACAGCCATAATATGTAAAAGAAATTTTAAAATTAAAACCTTTTGTAGACGTTTTAGCTACTAATTGGAAACAGAAGGGATGTCAATGAGTGACTTTTTGACCTTTGGGACAAAAAATTGTTCAATAGGTCAAATGGACTTCTGTACAGCCATAATATGTAATAATAATAATAATAATGGTAATAATAATAATAATAATAATAAGAAAAATTTAAACCTTTTGTAGACATTTTAGCTACTTATTGGAACCAGAAGGAAAGTGAATGAGTGACTTTTTGACCTTTGGGACAAAAATTTGTTCAATAGGTCAAATGGACTTCTGTACAGCCATAATATGTAAAATAATAATAATAATAATAATAATAATAATAATAATAATAATAATAATAATAATAATAATAATAATAATAATAATAATACAAAATTAAAACTTTTGTAGACATTTGAGCTACTTATTGGAACCAGAAGGAAAGTGAATGAGTGACTTTTTGACTTTTGGTATAAAAATGTGTTCAGTAGGTCAAATTTGGACTTCTGTCAAGCCATAATATGTAAAAAAAAAATGTAAACCTTCTGTAGACCTTTTAGCTACTTATTGGAACCACAAGGAAACTCAATGAGTGACTTTTTGACCTTTGGGACAAAAATGTGTTCAGTAGGTCAAATATGGGCTTCTGTACAGCCATAATATGTAAAAAAAAAAAATTTTTTAAATTAAACCTTTTGTAGACCATTTAGCTATTTATTGGAACCAGAAGGAAACTCAATGAGTGACTTTTTGACCTTTGGAACAAAAATGTGTTCAGTAGGTCAAATATGGACTTTTGTAGAGCCATAATATGTAAAAAAAAAAATAAAAATAAAAAATGTACACCTTTTGTAGACCTTTTAGCTACTTATTGGAACCAGAAGGAAACTCAATGAGTGACTTTTTGACCTTTGGAACAAAAATGTGTTCAGTAGGTCAAATATGGACTTCTGTACAGCCATTATATGTAAAAAAAATATATATATAATAATAATAATAATATTTAAACTTTTGTAGACCTATTAGCTACTAATTGGAACAAGAAGGAAACATGTAAAACATTTTTGTGGAACTTTTGGCTGGTAATTGGATTCAGAAGGGAAGTCAATGAGTATGTATAGTAAGTTAGTGTTTAAGGACTCTTAGGCCAAAAACATGTTCAGTAGGTCAAATATGGACTTCTGCACAGCCATAATATGTAAAAGAAATTTTAAAATTAAAACCTTTTGTAGACGTTTTAGCTACTAATTGGAAACAGAAGGGATGTCAATGAGTGACTTTTTGACCTTTGGGACAAAAAATTGTTCAATAGGTCAAATGGACTTCTGTACAGCCATAATATGTAATAATAATAATAATAATGGTAATAATAATAATAATAATAATAAGAAAAATTTAAACCTTTTGTAGACATTTTAGCTACTTATTGGAACCAGAAGGAAAGTGAATGAGTGACTTTTTGACCTTTGGGACAAAAATTTGTTCAATAGGTCAAATGGACTTCTGTACAGCCATAATATGTAAAATAATAATAATAATAATAATAATAATAATAATAATAATAATAATAATAATAATAATAATAATAATAATAATAATAATACAAAATTAAAACTTTTGTAGACATTTGAGCTACTTATTGGAACCAGAAGGAAAGTGAATGAGTGACTTTTTGACTTTTGGTATAAAAATGTGTTCAGTAGGTCAAATTTGGACTTCTGTCAAGCCATAATATGTAAAAAAAAAATGTAAACCTTCTGTAGACCTTTTAGCTACTTATTGGAACCACAAGGAAACTCAATGAGTGACTTTTTGACCTTTGGGACAAAAATGTGTTCAGTAGGTCAAATATGGGCTTCTGTACAGCCATAATATGTAAAAAAAAAAATTTTTTTAAATTAAACCTTTTGTAGACCATTTAGCTATTTATTGGAACCAGAAGGAAACTCAATGAGTGACTTTTTGACCTTTGGAACAAAAATGTGTTCAGTAGGTCAAATATGGACTTTTGTAGAGCCATAATATGTAAAAAAAAAAATAAAAATAAAAAATGTACACCTTTTGTAGACCTTTTAGCTACTTATTGGAACCAGAAGGAAACTCAATGAGTGACTTTTTGACCTTTGGAACAAAAATGTGTTCAGTAGGTCAAATATGGACTTTTGTAGAGCCATAATATGTAAAAAAAAAAAAATAAAAAAAAAAAGTACACCTTTTGTAGACCTTTTAGCTACTTATTGGAACCAGAAGGAAACTCAATGAGTGACTTTTTGACCTTTGGGACAAAAATTTGTTCAGTAGGTCAAATATGAGCTTCTGTACAGCCATAATATGTAAAAAAAAAAAAAAATTTTAAATTAAACCTTTTGTAGACCATTTAGCTGTTTATTGGAACCAGAAGGAAACTCAATGAGTGACTTTCTGACCTTTGGAACAAAAATGTGTTCAGTAGGTCAAATATGGACTTTTGTAGAGCCATAATATGTATAAAAAAAAAAAAAAAAAAAAAATGTACACCTTTTGTAGACCTTTTAGCTACTTATTGGAACCAGAAGGAAAGTCGATGAGTGACTTTTTGACCTTTGGGACAAACGTTTTTTCAGTAGGTCAAATATGGACTTCTGTACAGCCATTATATGTAAAAAAAAAAAAATAATAATAATAATAATATTTAAACTTTTGTAGACCTATTAGCTACTAATTGGAACAAGAAGGAAAGTCAATGAGTGACTTTCTGACCTTTGGGAAAAAAATTGTTCAGTAGGTCAAATATGGACTTCTGTACAGACATAATATGTATAAAAAAAAAAATTAAAATTTTTTTTTTAAACCTTTTGTAGACCTTTTAGCTACTTATTGGAACCAGAAGGAAAGTCAATGAGTGACTTTTTGACCTTTGGGACAAAAAATTGTTCAGTAGGTCAAATTTGGACTTCTGTACAGCCATAATATGTAAAAAATAAAATAAAATAAAGAAATAAAGAAAGAAATTTAAACCTTTTTTAGACCTGTGAGATACTTATTGGAATCAGTAGGGAAATCAATGAGTGACTTTTTGACCTTTGGGACAAAAATTTGTTCAGTAGGTCAAATATGGACTTCTGTACAGCCATAACATGTAAAAAAAAAAAATTAAACCTTTTGTAGACGTTTTAGCTACTAATTGGAACCAGAAGGGAAGTCAGTGAGTGACTTTTTGACCTTTGGGACAAAAATTTGTTCAGTAAGTCAAATATGGACTTTGTATAGCCATAATATGTAAAAAAAAAAAAAAATCTTAATAATTTTTACCTTTTGTAGACCTTTTAGCTACTTATTTGGAACCAGAAGGAAAGTCAATGAGTGACTTTTTGACTTTTGGGACAAAAATTTGTTCAGTAGGTCAAATGGTCTTCTGTACAGCCATAATATGTAAAAAAAATAAATGTAAACCTTTTGTGTGACTTTGAGTGACTTTTTGACCTTTGGGACAAAAATTTGTTCAGTAGGTCAAATATGGGCTTCTGTACAGCCATAATATGTAAAAAAAAAAATGTTTTTAATTAAACCTTTTGTAGACCATTTAGCTATTTATTGGAACCAGAAGGAAACTCAATGAGTGACTTTTTGACCTTTGGAACAAAAATGTGTTCAGTAGGTCAAATATGGACTTCTGTACAGCCATAATATGTAAAAAAAAAAAAATAATAATAATAATTATATTTAAACTTTTGTAGACCTATTAGCTACTAATTGGAACAAGAAGGAAAGTCAATGAGTGACTTTCTGACCTTTGGGAAAAAAATTGTTCAGTAGGTCAAATATGGACTTCTGTACAGCCATAATATGTATAAAAAAAAAATTAAATTTTTTTTTTTAAACCTTTTGTAGACCTTTTAGCTACTAATTGGGACCAGAAGGAAACTCAATGAGTGACTTTTTGACCTTTGGGACAAAAATGTGTTCAGTAGGTCAAATATGGACTTCTGTCCAGCCATAATATGTAAAAAAAAAAAAATGTATATATATATAAACTTTTGTAGACCTTTTAGCTACTTATTTTTTAAAAAATTAAATAAAAATGTAAAACCTTTTGTAGACCGTCAAGCTACTAATTGGAATCAGCTGAGAAGTCAACATGTGACTTTTTTTTAACCGTGGGACCAAAAATATGTTCAGTAGGTCAAATATGGACATCTGTACAGCCACAAAATGTAAAAAAAATAAAATAAAAAAAAAGTCAAATCTTTTTGTGAAACTTTTGGCTAGCAATTGGATTCAGAAGGGAAATTAACGAATATGTATGTATAGTAAGTTAGTGTTCAAGGACTCTTGGGCCAAAAATATGTTCAGTAAGTTAAATATTGACGTCTGTACAGCCAAAACTTGTTAAAAAAATAAAAATAAAAAAAAACTTTAAAAAAACCTTTTGTGGGACTTTTGGCTGGTAATTGGATTCAGAAGGGAAGTCAATAAGTATGTATACTAAATTAGTGTTTACAGTCTCTTAGTCCTAAAACGTATTCAGTAGGTCAAATATGGACTTCTTGTACAGCCATAACATGTAAAAAAAAATTAATAATAATTTTTTTAACCTTTTGTGGACCTTTTAGTTACTAATTGGAATCTGAAGAGAAGTCAATGAGTGACTTTTTTGACCTTTGGGCCAAAAATATGTTCAGTAGGTCAAATATGGACTTCTGTACAGCCATAACAGAAAAAAAATAAAGTAAAATAAAACCTTTAAAAGAAAATGGGGGAAATTTTGGCTTGCTATTTTAATCAGAAGGAAATTCAATGAGTGTGTGTATAGTAAGTTAGTGTTTAAGGACTGTTGGGATGAAAACTATTTCAGTTCTTGTACAGCCATAATGTGTAAAAAAAAAAAAAAGTTAAAAAATCTTTTGTGGAACTTTTGGCTGGTAATTGGATTCAGAAGGGAAGTCAATGAGTATGTATAGTAAGTTAGTGTTTAAGGACTCTTAGGCCAAAAACATGTTCAGTAGGTCAAATATGGACTTCTGTACAGCCATAATATGTAAAAGAAATTTTAAAATTAAAACCTTTTGTAGACGTTTTAGCTACTAATTGGAAACAGAAGGGAAGTCAATGAGTGACTTTTTGACCTTTGGGACAAAAAATTGTTCAATAGGTCAAATGGACTTCTGTACAGCCATAATATGTAATAATAATAATAATAATGGTAATAATAATAATAATAATAATAATAATAATAAGAAAAATTTAAACCTTTTGTAGACCTTTTAGCTACTTATTGGAATCAGAAGGAAAGTGAATGAGTGACTTTTTGACCTTTGGGACAAAAATTTGTTCAGTAGGTCATATATGGACTTCGGTACAGCCATAATATGTAAAATAATAATAATAATAATAATGATAATTTTTAAACTTTTGTAGAACTTTTAGCTACTAATTGGAACAAGAAGGAAAGTCAATGAGTGACTTTCTGACCTTTGGGAAAAAAATTGTTCAGTAGGTCAAATATGGACTTCTGTACAGCCATAATATGTATAAAAAAATGAAAAATTAAAAAAAAAATTTTTAAAACTTTTGTAGACCTTTTAGCTACTTATTGGAACCAGAAGGAAAGTCAATGAGTGACTTTTTGACCTTTGGGACAAAAAATTGTTCAGTAGGTCAAATTTGGACTTCTGTACAGCCATAATATGTAAAAAATAAAATAAAAGAAATAAAGAAATAAAGACATTTAAACCTTTTTTAGACCTGTGAGATACTTATTGGAATCAGTAGGGAAATCAATGAGTGACTTTTTGACCTTTGGGACAAAAATTTGTTCAATAGGTCAAATGGACTTCTGTACAGCCATAATATGTAAAATAATAATAATAATAATAATAATAATAATAATAATAATAATAATAATAATAATAATAATAATAATAATAATAATAATACAAAATTAAAACTTTTGTAGACATTTGAGCTACTTATTGGAACCAGAAGGAAAGTGAATGAGTGACTTTTTGACTTTTGGTATAAAAATTTGTTCAGTAGGTCAAATTTGGACTTCTGTAAAGCCATAATATGTAAAAAAATAAATAAAAAGAATAAATGTAAACCTTCTGTAGACCTTTTAGCTACTAATTGGAACCAGAAGGGAAGTCAATGAGTGACTTTTTGACCTTTGGGACAAAAATTTGTTCAGTAGGTCAAATATGGACTTCTGTACAGCCATAATATGTTAAAAAAAAAAAAAAAAAAAAACATTAAAACCTTTTGTAGACCTTTTAGCTACTAATAGGAACCAGAAGGAAACTCAATGAGTGACTTTTTGACCTTTGGGACAAAAATTTGTTCAGTAGGTCAAATATGGGCTTCTGTACAGCCATAATATGTAAAAAAAAATTTTTTTTTAAATAAAACCTTTTGTAGACCATTTAGCTATTTATTGGAACCAGAAGGAAACTCAATGAGTGACTTTTTGACCTTTGGAACAAAAATGTGTTCAGTAGGTCAAATATGGACTTCTGTACAGCCATAACATGTAAAACATTTTTGTGGAAATTTTGGCTAGGAATGGGAATATGAAGGGAAGTCAATGAGTATGTATAGTAAATTAGTGTTTATGGACTCTTTGGGCCAAAAATATGTTAAGTCAAAAATGGACTTCTAAAGAGCCATAACATGTAAAAAAAAAAAAATTAAAAATCTTTTGTGGAACTTTTGGCTGGTAATTGGATTCAGAAGGGAAGTCAATGAGTATGTATAGTAAGTTAGTGTTTAAGGACTCTTAGGCCAAAAACATGTTCAGTAGGTCAAATATGGACTTCTGTACAGCCATAATATGTAAAAGAAATTTTAAAATTAAAACCTTTTGTAGACGTTTTAGCTACTAATTGGAACCAGAAGGGAAGTCAATGGGTGACTTTTTGACCTTTGGGACAAAAATTTCTTCAGTAGGTCAAATATGGACTTTGTACAGCCATAATATGTATAAAAAAAAAAAAAAAAAAAAAAAAAAATATTAAAACCTTTTGTAGACTTTTTAGCTACTAATTGGAACCAGAAAGAAAGTCAATGAGTGGCTTTTTGACCTTTGGGAAAAAAATATGTTCAGTAGGTCAAATATGGACTTCTGTACAGCCACAACATGTCAAACATTTTTGTGGAAATGTTGGCTAGTAAATGGAATAAGAAGGGAAGTGAATAAGTATGTATAGTAAATTAGTGTTTAAGGACTATTAGGCCTAAAACATGTTCTTTAGGTCAAATATGGACATCTGTACAGCCATAACATGTCAAACATTTTTGTGGAAATTTTGGCTAGTAAAGGGAATAAGAAGGGTACTCAATGAGTATGTATAGTGAATTAGTGTGTATGGACTCTTAATCCAAAAATATGTTCAGTAGGTCAAATATGGACTTCTTGTACAGCCATAATATGTAAAAAAAAAAAAAAAAAAAATTTAAACCTTTTGTAGACGTTTTAGCTACTTATTGGAACCAGAAGGAAAGTCAATGAGTGACTTTTTGACTTTTGGGACAAAAATTTGTTCAGTAGGTCAAATGGTCTTCTGTACAGCCATAATATGTAAAAAAAAAAAAAAAGTAAACCTTTTGTAGACCTTTTAGCTACTTATTGGAATCAGAAGGAAAGTGAATGAGTGACTTTTTGACCTTTGGGACAAAAATTTGTTCAGTAGGTCAAATATGGACTTCTGTACAGCCATTATATGTAAAAAAAAAAATATATAATAATAATAATAATATTTAAACTTTTGTAGACCTATTAGCTACTAATTGGAACAAGAAGGAAAGTCAATGAGTGACTTTCTGACCTTTGGGAAAAAAATTGTTCAGTAGGTCAAATATGGACTTCTGTACAGCCATAATATGTATAAAAAAATAAAAATAAATTTTTTTTTTTCTTTTTTAAACCTTTTGTAGACCTTTTAGCTACTTATTGGAATCAGAAGGAAAGTGAATGAGTGACTTTTTGACCTTTGGGACAAAAATTTGTTCAGTAGGTCAAATATGGACTTCTGTACAGCCATTATATGTAAAAAAAAAAATATATATAATAATAATAATAATATTTAAACTTTTGTAGACCTATTAGCTACTAATTGGAACAAGAAGGAAAGTCAATGAGTGACTTTCTGACCTTTGGGAAAAAAATTGTTCAGTAGGTCAAATATGGACTTCTGTACAGCCATAATATGTATAAAAAAATAAAAAAATAATTTTTTTTTTTTTTTTTTTAAAACCTTTTGTAGACCTTTTAGCTACTTATTGGAACCAGAAGGAAAGTCAATGAGTGACTTTTTGACCTTTGGGACAAAAAATTGTTCAGTAGGTCAAATTTGGACTTCTGTACAGCCATAATATGTAAAAAATAAAATAAAATAAATAAAGAAATAAAGAAATTTAAACCTTTTTTAGACCTGTGAGATACTTATTGGAATCAGTAGGGAAATCAATGAGTGACTTTTTGACCTTTGGGACAAAAATTTGTTCAGTAGGTCAAATATGGACTTCTGTACAGCCATAACATGTAAAACATTTTTGTGGAAATTTTGGCTAGGAATGGGAATATGAAGGGAAGTCAATGAGTATGTATAGTAAATTAGTGTTTATGGACTCTTTGGGCCAAAAAATGTTAAGTCAAAAATGTACTTCTAAAGAGCCATAACATGTAAAAAAAAAAAAAAAAGTTAAAAAATCTTTTGTGGAACTTTTGGCTGGTAATTGGATTCAGAAGGGAAGTCAATGAGTATGTATAGTAAGTTAGTGTTTAAGGACTCTTAGGCCAAAAACATGTTCAGTAGGTCAAATATGGACTTCTGTACAGCCATAATATGTAAAAGAAATTTTAAAATTAAAACCTTTTGTAGACGTTTTAGCTACTAATTGGAAACAGAAGGGAAGTCAATGAGTGACTTTTTGACCTTTGGGACAAAAAATTGTTCAATAGGTCAAATGGACTTCTGTACAGCCATAATATGTAATAATAATAATAATAATGGTAATAATAATAATAATAATAATAATAATAAGAAGAAAAATTTAAACCTTTTGTAGACATTTTAGCTACTTATTGGAACCAGAAGGAAAGTGAATGAGTGACTTTTTGACCTTTGGGACAAAAATTTGTTCAATAGGTCAAATGGACTTCTGTACAGCCATAATATGTAAAATAATAATAATAATAATAATAATAATAATAATAATAATAATAATAATAATAAATATAGCTGCAAGCAGCAATACCGGGGCCAAGCGCAAAGAAGAAGACAAGACATGCCAAAATGGCTGGCAGTGTCAGATCAACTGGAGCAATGAGCAATTAATCACGTTTTAAGATGATTTTAAGCAAAAGGCTGAAAATGCATTGTAGTCTGAGAGTGTCAGACCAACTGCAACAATTAACAATTATACAGTTTAAGAAGATTAGGCAAAATGGCTGAAATATCATATATTGAGTCACTGATAATGTAAGTTAATGGTTTATCACTTTTGACCAATAGGTGGCACAGATACGAAATTGATGTGGTGTGGTCAGAATAAGGGAACAATGACACATGCAAAGTTTGATGCCAATATGTCAAAGCATTGCAGAGATACAGCCTCAAGAGTAATTTTGGCATAATGGCTCAACTTCGTCGCTGCGGTTTACAAAAACGGTTTCATCTATTGATGCAAAATCCTTAACTTTTTGTTGACACAGTCTGAAGATGATACGATTCGATTTTGGTGGAAATTGGACAAACGGTCTAGGATGAGTTTGAAAAAGTAGGTTTTGATCAAATAAGAACATTGAGGACAGGATGTTTGACCAAATATGGAAAAATTAGTATCTCTGTTCTCGGCATGAGCCAATGACTGTATTATGACCAGTTTCATTAAACTAGGCTAATTTAATCAAAAGTTATTAGCATGTTTGTAAATTTTGTTATAACCTCTGACCACAAGGTGGCACTGTCCCAAAACGTTTTGAGTACCTTAAAAGCATGGTGCGGAAGACATGATTTTTGGACAAACAGTTCAAAAGTTATAAGCAAAAATAGCCATTTTTTGTATCTCCGGACCAGTAGGTGGCGCTGCGTCGAAACGCTGCATGTTGCTTCAGGTCATGCTTGTGATGACATATACCAAGATTGGTTTGAATACGATAAAGCGTTGTGGAGATATAGGCTTATGAGTGTTTTTGCAACCGCTACGCAAAATTTGTGTGCGCGTTTATCGAAAACGATTTGACAAATCAACTTGATTTGCAAGATTTTTTTGTCAGCATGGTCTGAAGATGATCTGGTTCAATTTTCGTGCAAATCGGACAAACCGTCTAGGACGAGTTCGTAAAAGTAGGTTTTTTGGAAAATTAAAAATGGCGGGGAAATTATCATGACCAAAAATGACATCATAGGTTGCAATTGAATCGGCATGAGCCAATGACTCTATTATGACCAGTTTTAATATACTAGGCTAATTTAATCAAAAGTTATTAGCATTTTTGTCAAGTTTGTTATATCTTTTGACCACAAGGTGGCACTGCCCTAAAACTTTTTGAGTACTTTCAGGGTATAGCAAGGAAGTCACATACCGAGTTTAGTAACAATATACTAATGCATTTGTAAAATATAGCATTTTTTGACAAAATTCAAAATGGCCGACAGCCAAAATGGCCGATATGGTAAAATTGAATATCAGACGACTCGGCATGCCGTCATGAATGTAACGAGACCACTTTTATGATTTTTGGACAAACAGTTCAGAAGTTATAAGCAAAAATAGCAATTTTTCGTATCTCCGGACCAGTAGGTGGCGCTGCGCCGAAACAATGTATGTTGCCTCAAGTCATGCTTGTGATGACATGTACCAAGTTTGGTTTGAATACGATAAAGCGTTGCGGATATATTGCCTTAAGAGTGTTTTTGCAACCGCTACGTAAAATTTGTTTGCGCGTTTATCGCAAATGATTTGACGAATCAACTTGATTTGCAAGATTTTTTGTCAGCATGGTCTGAAGATGATCTGGTTCAATTTTCGTGCAAATCGGATGAACCGTCTAGGACGAGTTCGTAAAAGTAGGTTTTTCGGAAAATTCAAAATGGCGGGAAAATTTTTATGACGGAAAATGACGTCATAGGGTGCAATCGAATCGTCTTGAGCCAAGGAATCAGAGGAAAAAAGAATTTTGTTTCTAGCCCTTATGGTTCAAAAGTTATTAGCATAAACATGAGTCAAATTTTGGACTGATGGTGGCGCTAGATGGATTGAGTTTGAGACTCCAAATTTGCTACGGTGACATTTCAGACTGTCCTCTATTAGTGTGCCAAATTTCACAACTTTTTACCATACGGTTCTATGGGCTGCCATAGACTTCGTGGCGGAAGAAGAAGAAGAAGATGAATAAATATAGCTGCAAGCAGCAATACCGGGGCCAAGCGCAAAGAAGAAGACAAGACATGCCAAAATGGCTGGCAGTGTCAGATCAACAGGAGCAATGAGCAATTAATCACGTTTTAAGATGATTTGAAGCAAAAGGCTGAAAATGCATTGTAGTCTGAGAGTGTCAGACCAACTGCAACAATTAACAATTATACAGTTTAAGAAGATTAGGCAAAATGGCTGAAATATCATATATTGAGTCACTGATAATGTAAGTTAATGGTTTATCACTTTTGACCAATAGGTGGCACAGATACGAAATTGATGTGGTGTGGTCAGAATAAGGGAACAATGACACATGCAAAGTTTGATGCCAATATGTCAAAGCATTGCAGAGATACAGCCTCAAGAGTCATTTTGGCATAATGGCTCAACTTCGTCGTTGCGGTTTACAAAAACGGTTTCATCTATTGATGCAAAATCCCTAACTTTTTGTTGACACAGTCTGAAGATGATACGATTCGATTTTGGTGGAAATTGGACAAACGGTCTAGGATGAGTTTGAAAAAGTAGGTTTTGATCAAATAAGAACATTGAGGACAGGATGTTTGACCAAATATGGAAAAAATAGTATCTCTGTTCTCGGCATGAGCCAATGACTGTATTATGACCAGTTTCATTAAACTAGGCTAATTTAATCAAAAGTTATTAGCATGTTTGTAAATTTTGTTATAACCTCTGACCACAAGGTGGCACTGCCCCAAAACGTTTTGAGTACCTTCAAAGCATGGTGCGGAAGATATGATTTTTGGACAAACAGTTCAAAAGTTATAAGCAAAAACAGCCATTTTTTGTATCTCCGGACCAGTAGGTGGCGCTGCGCCGAAACACTGCATGTTGCCTCAAGTCATGCTTGTGATGACATGTACCAAGTTTGGATTGAATACGATAAAGCATTGTAGAGATATAGCCTTATGAGTGTTTTTGCAACCGCTACGTAAAATTTGTGTGCACGTTTATCAAAAACGATTTGACGAATCAACTTGATTTGCAAGATTTTTTGTCAGCATGGTCTGAAGATGATCTGGTTCAATTTTCGTGCAAATCGGACAAACCGTCTAGGACGAGTTCGCAAAAGTAGGTTTTTTGGAAAATTAAATATGGCGGGGAAATTATCATAACCGAAAATGACGTCATAGGATGCAATTGAATCGGCATGAGCCAATGAATGTATTATGACCAGTTTCATTATACTAAGCTAATTAAATCAAAAGTTATTAGCATTTTTGTCAAGTTTGTTATAACTTTTGACCACAAGGTGGCACTGCCCCAAAACTTTTTGAGTACCTTCAGGGCATGGAGTGGAAGTCACATACCGAGTTTAGTAACAATACACTAATGCATTTGTAAAATATAGCATTTTAGCACATAATTCAAAATGGCCGACAGCCAAAATGGGCGATATGGTAAAATTGAATATCAGACGACTCGGCATGCCGTCCTGAATCTAACGAGACCACTTTTATGATTTTTGGACAAACGGTTCAAAAGTTATAAGCAAAAACAGCCATTTTTTGTATCTCCGGACCAGTAGGTGGCGCTGCGCCGAAACACTGCATGTTGCCTCAAGTCATGCTTGTGATGACATGTACCAAGTTTGGTTTGAATACGATAAAGCGTTGCGGAGATATTGCCTTAAGAGTGCTTTTGCAACCGCTACATAAAATTTGTTTGCGCGTTTATCGCAAATGATTTGACGAATCAACTTGATTTGCAAGATTTTTTGTCAGCATGGTCTGAAGATGATCTGGTTCAATTTTCGTGCAAATCGGATGAACCGTCTAGGACGAGTTCGCAAAAGTAGGTTTTTCGGTTAATTAAAAATGGCGGGAAAATTATTATGACGGAAAATGACGTCATAGGGTGCAATCGAAATGTCTTGAGCCAAGGAATCAGAGGAAAAAAGAATTTCGTTTCTAGCCCTTATGGTTCAAAAGTTATTAGCATAAACATGAGTCTAATTTTGGACTGATGGTGGCGCTAGAGGGATTGAGTTAGAGACTCAAAATTTGCTATGGTGACATTTCAGACTGTCCTCTATTAGTGTGCCAAATTTCATAACTTTTTACCATACGGTTCTATGGGCTGCCATAGACTTCGTGGCGGAAGAAGAAGAAGATGAAATATAGCTGCAAGCAGCAATACCGGGGCCAAGCGCAAAGAAGAAGACAAGACATGCCAAAATGGCTGGCAGTGGCAGATCAACTGCAGCAATGAGCAATTAATCACATTTTAAGATGATTTTAGACAAAAGGCTGAAAATGCATTGTAGTTTGAGAGTGTCAGACCAACTGCAACAATGAACAATTATACAGTTTAAGAAGATTAGGCAAAATGGCTGAAATATAATATATAGAGTCACTGATAATATAAGTTAATGGTTTATCACTTTTGACCAATAGGTGGCACATTTACGAAATAAATGTGGTGTGGTCAAAATAAGGGAACAATGACACAGGCAAAGTTTGATGCCAATATGTCAAAGCATTGCAGAGATAAAGCCTCAAGAGTCATTTTGGCATCATGCCTCAACTTCGTCACTGTGGTAAATTAAAACATTGTTTCATCTATTGATGCAAAATCCATAACTTTTTGTCGGCACAGTCTGAAGATGATACGATTTCATTTTGGTGGAAATCGGACAAACGGTCTAGGACGAGTTAAAAAAATACTACATTGTAGTCAATGGGAATTTCATGTTGTGTTCTATTATAGCGCCACCAAGACGCACAATCCCACCACTTTTTTTATGTGTCCTCAGAGTCCATACATATGGGTGTCGATTTTGGTAAAATTCTTGTTAGATTTTAGCTCAGCATTTTATGTAATGGATCATAAATTATTGCTGGATAAATTGAAATGTCACATATGTACTTCTTACTGTCTGCATTGGTTTAAAAGTTATCTGTTTAATATGTGACAATGTTTATGTTATTAAGGAAGTTATTCAGATTTTAAAGAGCAATGTGGTGTTCCTCAAGGAAGTTGTTTAGGACTATTATTGTCATCATTATTTTTCCAATGATCTTTCTCCTGTTTTAAAGTGTGCACGGACTGTCATGTATTTTTTTTTTTTTTAAATCACTGCAGAACAATGGACTATAATATATAGAGGAATGAAAATATGGAATGATTTACTATCAGATATTACATATTTTAAGAAGTAAAATTAGTTTTAAATGGAAGGAACATTTAATGGGATTTGTATGTTTAATTTTATTGTTGTTGATTTAATTAGGGCCCGAGTACCGATGGCGGTCTACATGCCAATATTCAGTTGGTTATAGTGCCACCTGTGGGTAACTCCTCATTAAGATTGAACCAGAATCATATTTCGTCAGTCTAATCTTAAGCCTTAGTGATGTTAAATTTCAAAGATCTTGAGTTTTGTTGAACGGCGTGTCCGCGGCATCCTGACAAATTCTGATGTTTTGCCAAAATTTTAGTTAGTCATAGTGCTACCAGCTGGTAGCAGGAAGTGTGGCAAATACAAATGATTGATTTAGTCCTCCTATTTTTATATACTTAAATGCATTTTGCCCACCATGCTCTGTGTTCCTAAAGCCCACAAGGTGGTGGTGGCCAGAGTATGTGAGCGGAGTGGAGTGGGAGCGGAGCGAGGAGTCGAGCGGCGTGATTTTTTAAAAAGTCTCCACTACCGCTCCATCACAAGTGCAATTATTGTCAATGGCCCATAATAAAACTGCTTTTTTATCCACAATACACACACACTTTAAACACGTTTAACTAGCTTCAGTACTGCCGCTTCCACCACACAGATGGATCATTCAAATCAGAAAGAATGTAAAGGTTATGATGACGACGACGGACATGAGCGGGATGTTATAGTTCAAGGAATTTTTTGTACCTTCTACATACTGAATATGATCGGGTGAAAGCACATTTTAAACAGGTAGCACTTATTCACACACACAAGCATTCTCTCTAATGCATTCAAACAAATGTAGTCTTACAGTGCTTATCTGCTTATCTGGATCTTATTTTGAATGAGCAGAAATCTGTAATGTATAGTGAGCCGTAGATAAAATAACGGATGAAAACGTAGTACTATTTTCATGATTCTCAACTAAATTTGCACTGCAAAAAGCAGCAATGATATTTAACTTTTAATGCTGATAAAGCCTAATGAGCTTGGCATGTCGTTTTTTTTGTGTGCACACAATGTTCCAATAAAGCACGTTGAAACTATCGCCTATTATTATTATTTTTTTTTCATTTAATGAATGTTATAAAGCAAATTTTTGTGACATTTCTGAGCTTACTTAAATAGACGCAAATTTCCTCGGAGCGAAGACGGAGCAGTGTTTCTGATATCAGTGAGCGAGGAGTGGAGCTGGGAGTGGGAAATGGTGAACCCGGAGTGGAGCTGGAGCGGAGTGATTATTGAACGCTTAGAGCGTGAATGGGAAATTGATGCCGCTCCACTCTGCTCACATACTCTGGTGGTGGCACAGGAGCGAGGACCCTTTCATTGCTCTTGCAGCTTTAATGTAGGTTTGTAGTTTTTACTTTTTGGGACCTCAGGAAGAGTAGTCACTGCCTAGTTGTTGGCTAATGAGGATCCAAAGAAATAAATAAACTTAGATCAAAGATGGGAAAGAGCATTCACGGCAATACAGGCAATTTAACTAATGAAAAATATGGGTTTTTTTACAGTTATAACACATCTCTGCTTTTTTTTAGGTGTCCTCAATGTGTGCCCATAAATATGTGTCAAATTTGTTGTAAATATCTCATTTTGTTTTGAAGTTATAGCCACTTATATTTATGAAAGCATGGGCTGCATTAATTGGATTTTTTTGCCACTTCCTTCCAAAATGTTGGCTTTTTGTCATTATTGTTTAGCTATTGACCTATGTTTCTGAATTTGCTGATGTGGTTTTGTTTTGATCGGACTAACTGTTTCGAAGACATTCGCAAAGGTTTTTTAGGTGCTAAAGTACACCTTTTTACAAATCGTAAGGTGAAACCTGGCATGTTTGGTATCATTGGACTCGGCAAGGATTCAGAAGTCTAATGTGGCGTTCACACCGGACGCGATTCGCGCGAATAATTCGCGCTAATCGCGCGAAGGTGGACGCGTGTACATTTTGAGTTTACTCGCGCGAATCGCGCGTGAAATTCGCGCGAATCGCGTGTGACATTCACTGCACAACAGATGCGAATTCGCGTCATGGGCGGGGCTTCCGCCAGCAGCTCGTCTCGTTGAGAAATGGCTGACATGGGCTGTGTTTACATGTCTTTTTTTTTGTTCATATCTACTGTTAATGTGTGACAAAACGTAGTTTTAAGACTTTTTCAGTCGATAATGTAGTTGTTTAAAGCTCAAATCTGTGGTTTATTTACATAAACAGTGCCTATTTGAACATTTTATCTGCCGTTGTCGGAGCTGTGAGCTCCAGCAGACAGCGCGCTCAGCGCACGTGAAAGCCGGCGAGGGCAACCTTTCCTCGGCCAGTCCTTCTGCCGTCTCCCGCTGGCTCTGATGTCTCTGTGGTGTGTCTCGAGCTATAATTCGTCTTGTAACGGCCGATCTTTGGTCTCATGGATCTATAATTTGTTCCCTGGCAAATCGTTTAGGCTGAGGGCAAAGATAAGTTTCATTACTTTATATTTTTAGGCTATAACTGTACGTTGCAGTTGTAACGTTAGCCTACTAGCACTGACTTTGAATGTTTGACTGCATTGTTGCTTTGTTTCATGTATAGCTTGTTATACATTACTGATACTTTTGTATTATTGATCATACATAAACTTGCATTTAACAAAAAGAGACTGGGTTGTGTTTCATGTAATTTAATGTTATCACAGTGATAATCATATTGTCTGAACCAGATATCAATATACAGATTTTCTCTTCATTGTTGTCACTACTAGAGCAAGCTCCTGATTGGTTAACGCGGCGCGAAATATCCGCCAAAGTTCAGATTTTTCAACTTGAGCGTTTCGCGCGATTCACGCGATTCGCGCGAATCGCGCGTTCAAAACGCTCAAGTCGCGTCCTTCTCGCCGCCTCAATCGCGCGAATCGCGCGAATCTCGCCGCCTCATTCGCGCGAATCGCGCCGCAGAATGCCATTTCGCGTCTCTGCATTGACTTAACATGTAAATCACTCGCGCGAATCGCGCGAATCGCGTCCGGTGTGAACGCACCATAAGGAGGTGAATGCTGTGAAAAACGTAGGCTTGAAATTTCTCAGGCTCCTTCAGGGCATTGTGGCAATGACATATAGAACGTTTTTTGAGATACACCAATTTCCTCATAGACTATCATGGCACCCTGGACGAAGACAATGAATGCCCATTTTCATCTGACTAATGTTTGGGTGTGTATATTGCATTTTCATGTGTTTTTCCCCTAATATAGCGCCACCAAGTGGTCAATAATTGCGATTTTTTTCATGTGATCTCAGATTGAGCTCATACATATGTGACCTGAACTTGGTGAAAATATCTCATTTTTTCCACGAGTTATAGCCATTTTAGTAAAAGAGGTCCCGGTCACATCGTACATTTTGGCTCCTCTTACCAATCATGAATCAAAATATGATATTTTTTTTATAATTATTGATAAGCACTCTCCAGAGAACATTTCTGCAGTGGTTTGGTTCTGATCAGGCAAAGAACCTGGGAGTAATTTGCAAAAGTAGGTTTTACAAAAAACCTAAAATATCTCGAAATTGGCGCCTGAAGGGCGAGCAAATCCGAGGCATGCATTTTGTCCGCCTTGAGCCAAGGATTCCAGCGATATAAGGCACTCGAGGCTACGCCTTACGGTTGAGGAGTTATGAGCCGTTTCGTACTTTTGATCGCCATTTCGTACTTTTGATCGCTGTAGCGCCCCCGTCAGGCCGATCGGGGCGGGCTTCGGTGACGTCAGTAGTCGTTGTGAGTACTACCAGCCCTGCAAGTTTCAAGTCTCTACAACTTACGGTTTGGTCTGCCCGATCAGTTTTAGCTGGAGAATGATGCATCATGGGAAAATGAACAGTTACAATAGGGTTTCAGCCTGACACCTGACTTTGATTGGATTTTACTACCCCTTACTATCAATATTTTGACATTTGGGCTCGCGATTGTGCCTAACGACCTATGTTTCCGAACTTCTGACGCTGGTTTCGTCTCGATCGGACTAGCGGTTTCGAAGATATCGGCAAAAAAGTTTTAAGCGCTAAATTACAACGGTGCACAAACCATACGGCGAAACCTGGCAAGTGTGGTATCGTTGGACTCGGCAACGATTCAGGAGTCCAATGAGATGAGTTTCGTGAAAACAAGTCAACCACACCCAAAGTTCTGAGCATTTTTTAAAAAAAATCTCCACTA
The DNA here is from genome assembly GCF_949357685.1 of Gobio gobio. Classification (NCBI taxonomy): domain Eukaryota; kingdom Metazoa; phylum Chordata; class Actinopteri; order Cypriniformes; family Gobionidae; genus Gobio; species Gobio gobio. The sequence goes on from NC_137119.1 coordinate 15,947,261, forward strand.
GGTGGCGCTGTTTAGAAACTTGTCAGGCTACTTTGGGGTATCGTGGTGATGACCCATACCGAGTTTTGTAACAAACCGTTCATGCGTTGATAAAATACAGCATTTTAGCACATAATTCAAGATGGCCGACAGCCAAAATGGCCGATATGGTAAAATTGGATATCCGTCGACTCGGCATAACGTCCCGAATCTAACGAGGCCCCTTTTATGATATTTGGACAAACGGTTCAGCAAAGAAAAGCTAAAATAGCCATTTTTCGTATCTCCAGACCAGTAGGTGGCACAGCGCCGAAACGCTGCATGTAGCCTCGAGTCATGCTTATGATGACATGTACCAAGTTTGGTTTGAACACGATAAAGCGTTGCGGAGATATTGCCTTAAGTGTGTTTTTGCAAACGTTATGTAAAATTTGTTCGCGCGTTTATCAAAAACGATTAGACGAATCAACTTGATTTGCAAGATTTTTTGTCAATATTGTCTGAAGATGATCTGGTTCAATTCTCGTGCAAATCGGATGAACCGTCTAGGACGAGTTCGCAAAAGTAGGTTTTCCGGTTAATTGAAAATGGCGGGGAAATATCCAAGATGGAAAATGACGTCATAGGGTGCAATCGAATTGGCACAAGCTCAGAAATTAGAGGAAAAAAGAATTTCGTTTCTAGCCCTTACGGTTCAAAAGTTATTAGCATAAACATGAGTACACATTTGGACAGGTGGTGGCGCTAGAGGGATTGAGATAGAGACACCAAAATTTCCATGGTGACATACCAGACCATCCTCTATTAGTGTGCCAAATTTCACAACTTTTTACCATACGGTTCTATGGGCTGCCATAGACTCCCATGGCGGAAGAAAAAAAGACGGGAACGGTTTCAATAGGTGCCTTCGCACCTTTGGTGCTTGGCCCCTAATAAAAAGGGCATAAAAAGGGTCTAAAAAGGCCTATAAAAAAAAGACTATAGGGTCTGAGCACTTGATTTTTGAGCTGCTGGTTGCAAAAACTTTATCAAGCCTGGTGACATGTGCATCGGAGAGGTCAAAGGTCAATTTTTGCATTTTCAGCTCATTTATCATGGAAAAGTGGTGTGTTTTTTTTTACCTTTTAAACTGGTATGCCTCTACTGATGGCCCGATCTCCGTCAAAGTTTGCACGCGTCTTTACAATAATGCGACGCACATGCTCAGCCGATTTGGTGAAGTTCTGCGCAGAGCAGGCAATTTTTAGTCATTTAAATGTCATTTTGCATAGGATAATATAGAGCATTTTTTTCACCTTTATAACAGTTAAAGCGCCACGGCGGCCATAAAAGTCTGCAAGCCTCTTTAGGGTCACGTGACGCATGCGCACGCGTGATTTCGTGAAGCTGTATGCAAATCAGGCAGGAAGAGGGCCGCTTTCAGGCATTTAATGGGATTTTCCATAGAAATACATCATTGTGACCCCTTTTTAACCGTTATAGCGCCACCAAGTGGCCAATCGGCACGTCCTTTTTCATGCGGCCACAGAACGAGCTCTTACATATGCATGCTGAGTTTGGTGAAAATACCTCGTTCCGTTCACGAGTTATAGCCAATTTAGTCCAAGTGGCTCCTCCCCCTTCCAACGTTTTGGCAGCCCTTAGGGACCGTGAACCCAAATTTCCACTTTTTTTTTATAACCTTTGACAATCAGACTCCAGAGAATCTCGCTGCGCTGGTTTGGTTCCGGTCGGGCCAATAACCTAGGACTAGTTTGCAAAAGTAGGTTTTTGCAAAAAATCCCAAATAGCCGAGATTTTTCCCACTCTGACGAGCAAATCCGAGGCATGCATTTTGTCCGCCTTGAGCCAAGGATTCCAGCGATATAAGGCACTCGAGGCTACGCCTTACGGTTGAGGAGTTATGAGCCGTTTCGTACTTTTGATCGCCATTTCGTACTTTTGATCGCTGTAGCGCCCCCGTCAGGCCGATCGGGGCGGGCTTCGGTGACGTCAGTAGTCGTTGTGAGTACTACCAGCCCTGCAAGTTTCAAGTCTCTACAACTTACGGTTTGGTCTGCCCGATCAGTTTTAGCTGGAGAATGATGCATCATGGGAAAATGAACAGTTACAATAGGGTTTCAGCCTGACACCTGACTTTGATTGGATTTTACTACCCCTTACTATCAATATTTTGACATTTGGGCTCGCGATTGTGCCTAACGACCTATGTTTCCGAACTTCTGACGCTGGTTTCGTCTCGATCGGACTAGCGGTTTCGAAGATATCGGCAAAAAAGTTTTAAGCGCTAAATTACAACGGTGCACAAACCATACGGCGAAACCTGGCAAGTGTGGTATCGTTGGACTCGGCAACGATTCAGGAGTCCAATGAGATGAGTTTCGTGAAAACAAGTCAACCACACCCAAAGTTCTGAGCATTTTTTAAAAAAAATCTCCACTAGGTGGCGCTGTTTAGAAACTTGTCAGGCTACTTTGGGGTATCGTGGTGATGACCCATACCGAGTTTTGTAACAAACCGTTCATGCGTTGATAAAATACAGCATTTTAGCACATAATTCAAGATGGCCGACAGCCAAAATGGCCGATATGGTAAAATTGGATATCCGTCGACTCGGCATAACGTCCCGAATCTAACGAGGCCCCTTTTATGATATTTGGACAAACGGTTCAGCAAAGAAAAGCTAAAATAGCCATTTTTCGTATCTCCAGACCAGTAGGTGGCACAGCGCCGAAACGCTGCATGTAGCCTCGAGTCATGCTTATGATGACATGTACCAAGTTTGGTTTGAACACGATAAAGCGTTGCGGAGATATTGCCTTAAGTGTGTTTTTGCAAACGTTATGTAAAATTTGTTCGCGCGTTTATCAAAAACGATTAGACGAATCAACTTGATTTGCAAGATTTTTTGTCAATATTGTCTGAAGATGATCTGGTTCAATTCTCGTGCAAATCGGATGAACCGTCTAGGACGAGTTCGCAAAAGTAGGTTTTCCGGTTAATTGAAAATGGCGGGGAAATATCCAAGATGGAAAATGACGTCATAGGGTGCAATCGAATTGGCACAAGCTCAGAAATTAGAGGAAAAAAGAATTTCGTTTCTAGCCCTTACGGTTCAAAAGTTATTAGCATAAACATGAGTACACATTTGGACAGGTGGTGGCGCTAGAGGGATTGAGATAGAGACACCAAAATTTCCATGGTGACATACCAGACCATCCTCTATTAGTGTGCCAAATTTCACAACTTTTTACCATACGGTTCTATGGGCTGCCATAGACTCCCATGGCGGAAGAAAAAAAGACGGGAACGGTTTCAATAGGTGCCTTCGCACCTTTGGTGCTTGGCCCCTAAATATAGCTGCAAGCAGCAATACCGGGGCCAAGCGCAAAGAAGAAGACAAGACATGCCAAAATGGCTGGCAGTGTTCGATCAACTGGAGCAATGAGCAATTAATCACGTTTTAAGATGATTTTAGGCAAAAGGCTGAAAAATGCATTGTAGTCTGACAGTGTCAGACCAACTGCATCAATGAACAATTATACAGTTTAAGAAGATTAGGCAAAATGGCTGAAATATCATATATAGAGTCACTGATAATATAAGTTAATGGTTTATCACTTTTGACCAATAGGTGGCACAGTTACGAAATTTATGTGGTGTGGTCAGAATAAGGGAACAATGACACATGCAAAGTTTGATGCCAATATGTCAAAGCATTGCAGAGATACAGCCTCAAGAGTCATTTTGGCATCATGCCTCAAATTTGTCGCTGCGGTTTACAAAAACAGTTTCATCTATTGATGCAAAATCCCTAACTTTTTGTTGACACAGTCTGAAGATGATACGATTCAATTTTGGTGGAAATTGGACAAACGGTCTAGGATGAGTTTGAAAAAGTAGATTTTGATCAAATAAGAACATTGAGGACAGGATGTTTGACCAAATATGGCAAAATTAGTATCTATGTTCTCGGCATGAGCCAATAAATGTATTATGACCAGTTTCATTAAACTAGGCTAATTTAATCAAATGTTATTAGCATGTTTGTAAATTTTGTTATAACCTCTGACCACAAGGTGGCACTGCCCCAAAACTTTTTGAGTACCTTCAAAGCATGGTGCGGAAGACATGATTTTTGGACAAACAGTTCAAAAGTTATAAGCAAAAATAGCCATTTTTTGTATCTCCGGACCAGTAGGTGGCGCTGCGCCGAAACGCTGCATGTTGCCTCAGGTCATGCTTGTGATGACATATACCAAGATTGGTTTGAATATGATAAAGCGTTGTGGAGATATAGGCTTATGAGTGTTTTTGCAACCGCTACGCAAAATTTGTGTGCGCGTTTATCAAAAACGATTTGACAAATCAACTTGATTTGCAAGATTTTTTGTCAGCATGGTCTGAAGATGATATGGTTCAATTTTCGTGCAAATCGGACAAACCGTCTAGGACGAGTTCGCAAAAGTAGGTTTTTTGGAAAATTAAAAATAGCGGGGAAATTATCATAACCGAAAATGACATCATAGGGTGCAATTGAATCGGCATGAGCCAATGACTCTATTATGACCAGTTTCATTATACTAGGCTAATTTAATCAAAAGTTATTAGCATTTTTGTCAAGTTTGTTATATCTTTTGACCACTAGGTGGCACTGCCCTAAAACTTTTTGAGTACCTTCAGGGCATGGCATGGAAGTCACATACCGAGTTTAGTAACAATACACTAATGCATTTGTAAAATATAGCATTTTTTGACAAAATTCAAAATGGCCGACAGCCAAAATGGCCGATATGGTAAAATTGAATATCAGACGACTCGGCATGCCGTCCTGAATGTAACGAGACCACTTTTATGATTTTTGGACAAACAGTTCAGAAGTTATAAGCAAAAATTGCAATTTTTCGTATCTCCGGACCAGTAGGTGGCGCTGCGCCGAAACGCTGTACGTTGCCTCAAGTCATGCTTGTGATGACATGTACCAAGTTTGGTTTGAATACGATAAAGCGCTGCGGAGATATTGCCTTAAGAGTGTTTTTGCAACCGCTACGTAAAATTTGTTTGCGCGTTTATCGCAAATGATTTGACGAATCAACTTGATTTGCAAGATTTTTTGTCAGCATGGTCTGAAGATGATCTGGTTCAATTTTCGTGCAAATCGGATGAACCGTCTAGGACGAGTTCGTAAAAGTAGGTTTTTCGGAAAATTCAAAATGGCGGGAAAATTTTTATGACGGAAAATGACGTCATAGGGTGCAATGGAATCGTCTTGAGCCAAGGAATCAGAGGAAAAAAGAATTTTGTTTCTAGTCCTTATGGTTCAAAAGTTATTAGCATAAACATGAGTCAAATTTTGGACTGATGGTGGCGCTAGAGGGATTGAGTTTGAGACTCCAAATTTGCTACGGTGACATTTCAGACTGTCCTCTATTAGTGTGCCAAATTTCACAACTTTTTACCATACGGTTCTATGGGCTGCCATAGACTTCGTGGCGGAAGAAGAAGAAGAAGAAGATGAATAATAAATATAGCTGCAAGCAGCAATACCGGGGCCAAGCGCAAAGAAGAAGACAAGACATGCCAAAATGGCTGGCAGTGTCAGATCAACTGGAGCAATAAGCAATTAATCACATTTTAAGATGATTTTAGGCAAAATGGCTGATATATTATATAAAGATTCACTGATAATATAAGTTAATGGTTTATCACTTTTGACCAATAGGTGGCACAGATACGAAATTGATGTGGTGTGGTCAGAATAAGGGAACAATGACACATGCAAAGTTTGATGCCAATATGTCAAAGCATTGCAGAGATACAGCCTCAAGAGTCATTTTGGCATCATGCCTCAACTTCGTCGCTGCGGTTTACAAAAACGGTTTCATCTATTGATGCAAAATCCCTAACTTTTTGTTGACACAGTCTGAAGATGATACGATTCGATTTTGGTGGAAATTGGACAACCGGTCTAGGATGAGTTTGAAAAAGTAGATTTTGATCAAATAAGAACATTGAGCACAGTATGTTTGACCAAATATGGCAAAATTAGTATCTATATTCTTGGCATGAGCCAATAAATGTATTTTGACCCGTTTCATTAAACTAGGCTAATTTAATCAAAAGTTATTAGCATTTTTGTAAATTTTGTTATAACCTTTGACCACAAGGTGGCACTACCCCAAAACTTTTTGAGTACCTTCAAAGCATGGTGCGGAAGACCCATACCAAGTTTCGTAACGATAGACTAATGTGTTTGTAAAATATAGTATTTTAGCACATAATTCAAAATGGCCGAGAGCCAAAATGGCTGATATGGTAAAATTGAATATAAGACAACTCTGAATACCGTCCTGAATCTAACGAGACAACTTTTATGATTTTTGGACAAACGGTTCAAAAGTTATAAGCAAAAATAACCATTTTTTGTATCTCCGGACCAGTAGGTGGCGCTGCGCCGAAACGCTGCAAGTTGCCTCAAGTCATGCTTGTGATGACATGTACCAAGTTTGGATTGAACACGATAAAGCTTTGCGGAGATATAGCCTTATGAGTGTTTTTGCAACCGCTACGTAAAATTTGTGTGCACGTCTATCAAAAACGATTTGACGAATCAACTTGATTTGCAAGATTTTTTGTCAGCATGGTCTGAAGATGATCTGGTTCAATTTTCGTGCAAATCGGACAAACCGTCTAGGACGAGTTCGCAAAAGTAGGTTTTTTGGAAAATTAAATATGGCGGGGAAATTGTCATGACCGAAAATGACGTCATAGGGTGCAATTGAATCGGCATGAGCCAATGAATGTATTATGACCAGTTTCATTATACTAAGCTAATTAAATCAAAAGTTATTAGCATTTTTTTCAAGTTTGTTATAACTTTTGACCACAAGGTGGCACTGCTCCAAAACTTTTTGAGTACCTTCAGGGCATGGAGTGGAAGTCACATACCGAGTTTAGTAACAATACACTAATGCATTTGTAAAATATAGCATTTTAGCACATAATTCAAAATGGCCGACAGCCAAAATGACTGATATGGTAAAATTGAATATCAGACGACTCGGCATGCCGTCCTGAATGTAACGAGACCACTTTTATGATTTTTGGACAAACGGTTCAAAAGTTATAAGCAAAAACAGCCATTTTTTGTATCTCCGGACCAGTAGGTGGCGCTGCGCCGAAACACTGCATGTTGCCTCAAGTCATACTTGTGATGACAAGTACCAAGTTTGGTTTGAATACGATAAAGCGTTGCGGAGATATTGCCTTAAGAGTGCTTTTGCAACCGCTACGTAAAATTTGTTTGCGCGTTTATCGCAAATGATTTGACGAATCAACTTGATTTGCAAGATTTTTTGTCAGCATGGTCTGAAGATGATCTGGTTCAATTTTCGTGCAAATCGGATGAACCGTCTAGGACGAGTTCGCAAAAGTAGGTTTTTCGGAAAATTAAAAATGGCGGGAAAATTTTTATGACGGAAAATGACGTCATAGGGTGCAATCGATTCGTCTTGAGCCAAGGGATCAGAGGAAAAAAGAATTTCGTTTCTAGCCCTTATGGTTCAAAAGTTATTAGCATAAACATGAGTCAAATTTTGGACTGATGGTGGCGCTAGAGGGATTGAGTTTGAGACTCCAAATTTGCTACGGTGACATTTCAGACTGTCCTCTATTAGTGTGCCAAATTTCACAACTTTTTATAATACGGTTCTATGGGCTGCCATAGACTTCGTGGCGGAAGAAGAAGAAGAAGAAGAAGAAGAAGAAGATGAATAATAATAATAAGAACGGGAACGGTTTCAATAGGTGCCTTCGCACCTTCGGTGCTTGGCCCCTAATAATAAGAACGGGAACGGTTTCAATAGGTGCCTTCGCACCTTCGGTGCTTGGCCCCTAATAATAATAATAATAGGAACGGGAACGGTTTCAATAGGTGCCTTCGCACCTTCGGTGCTTGGCCCCTAATAATACAAAATTAAAACTTTTGTAGACATTTGAGCTACTTATTGGAACCAGAAGGAAAGTGAATGAGTGACTTTTTGACTTTTGGTAAAAAAATTTGTTCAGTAGGTCAAATTTGGACTTCTGTAAAGCCATAATATGTAAAAAAAAAAAAAAAAAAAAAAATAATGTAAACCTTCTGTAGACCTTTTAGCTACTAATTGGAACCAGAAGGGAAGTCAATGAGTGACTTTTTGACCTTTGGGACAAAAATTTGTTCAGTAGGTCAAATATGGACTTTGTACAGCAAAAAAAAAAAAAAAAAAATTAAAGCTTTTTTAGCCCTGTAAGCTACTTATTGGAAACAGAAAGGAAGTCAATGAGTGACTTTTTGACCTTTGGGACAAAAATATGTTCAGTCGGTCAAATATGGACTTCTGTACAGCCATAATATGTAAAAAAATAAAAATAAAAAAAATAAAAAAAATACAACCTTTTGTAGACCTTTTAGCTACTTATTGGAACCAGAAGGAAACTCAATGAGTGACTTTTTGACCTTTGGGACAAAAATGTGTTCAGTAGGTCAAATATGGACTTCTGTACAGCCATAATATGTTAAAAAAACAAACAAAAAAAAACATTAAAACCTTTTGTAGACCTTTTAGCTACTAATAGGAACCAGAAGGAAACTCAATGAGTGACTTTTTGACCTTTGGGACAAAAATTTGTTCAGTAGGTCAAATATGGGCTTCTGTACAGCCATAATATGTAAAAAAAAAAAAAATTTAAATTAAACCTTTTGTAGACCATTTAGCTATTTATTGGAACCAGAAGGAAACTCAATGAGTGACTTTTTGACCTTTGGAACAAAAATGTGTTCAGTAGGTCAAATATGGACTTCTGTACAGCCACAACATGTAAAACATTTTTGTGGAAATTTTGGCTAGGAATGGGAATATGAAGGGAAGTCAATGAGTATGTATAGTAAATTAGTGTTTATGGACTCTTTGGGCCAAAAATATGTTAAGTCAAAAATGGACTTCTAAAGAGCCATAACATGTAAAAAAAAAAAAAGTTAAAAAATCTTTTGTGGAACTTTTGGCTGGTAATTCGATTCAGAAGGGAAGTCAATGAGTATGTATAGTAAGTTAGTGTTTAAGGACTCTTAGGCCAAAAACATGTTCAGTATGTCAAATATGGACTTCTGTACAGCCATAATATGTAAAAGAAATTTTAAAATTAAAACCTTTTGTAGACGTTTTAGCTACTAATTGGAACCAGAAGGGAAGTCAATGGGTGACTTTTTGACCTTTGGGACAAAAATTTCTTCAGTAGGTCAAATATGGACTTTGTACAGCCATAATATGTAAAAATAAAAAAAAAATAAAAAAAAATATTAAAACCTTTTGTAGACTTTTTAGCTACTAATTGGAACCAGAAGGAAAGTCAATGAGTGGCTTTTTGACCTTTGGGAAAAAAATATGTTCAGTAGGTCAAATATGGACTTCTGTACAGCCACAACATGTCAAACATTTTTGTGGAAATGTTGGCTAGTAAATGGAATAAGAAGGGAAGTGAATAAGTATGTATAGTAAATTAGTGTTTAAGGACTATTAGGCCTAAAACATGTTCTTTAGGTCAAATATGGACATCTGTACAGCCATAACATGTCAAACATTTTTGTGGAAATTTTGGCTAGTAAAGGGAATAAGAAGGGTACTCAATGAGTATGTATAGTGAATTAGTGTGTATGGACTCTTAATCCAAAAATATGTTCAGTAGGTCAAATATGGACTTCTTGTACAGCCATAATATGTAAAAAAATAAAAATAAAATTTAAACCTTTTGTAGACGTTTTAGCTACTAATTGGAACCAGAAGGGAAGTCAGTGAGTGACTTTTTGACCTTTGGGACAAAAATTTGTTCAGTAAGTCAAATATGGACTTTGTACAGCCATAATATGTAAAAAAAAAAAAAATCTTAATAATTTTTACCTTTTGTAGACCTTTTAGCTACTTATTGGAACAAGAAGGAAAGTCAATGAGTGACTTTTTGACTTTTGGGACAAAAATTTGTTCAGTAGGTCAAATGGTCTTCTGTACAGCCATAATATGTAAAAAAAAAAAAAAAAAAAGTAAACCTTTTGTAGACCTTTTAGCTACTTATTGGAATCAGAAGGAAAGTGAATGAGTGACTTTTTGACCTTTGGGACAAAAATTTGTTCAGTAGGTCAAATATGGACTTCTGTACAGCCATTATATGTAAAAAAAATATATATATAATAATAATAATAATATTTAAACTTTTGTAGACCTATTAGCTACTAATTGGAACAAGAAGGAAACATGTAAAACATTTTTGTGGAACTTTTGGCTGGTAATTGGATTCAGAAGGGAAGTCAATGAGTATGTATAGTAAGTTAGTGTTTAAGGACTCTTAGGCCAAAAACATGTTCAGTAGGTCAAATATGGACTTCTGCACAGCCATAATATGTAAAAGAAATTTTAAAATTAAAACCTTTTGTAGACGTTTTAGCTACTAATTGGAAACAGAAGGGATGTCAATGCGTGACTTTTTGACCTTTGGGACAAAAAATTGTTCAATAGGTCAAATGGACTTCTGTACAGCCATAATATGTAATAATAATAATAATAATGGTAATAATAATAATAATAATAATAAGAAAAATTTAAACCTTTTGTAGACATTTTAGCTACTTATTGGAACCAGAAGGAAAGTGAATGAGTGACTTTTTGACCTTTGGGACAAAAATTTGTTCAATAGGTCAAATGGACTTCTGTACAGCCATAATATGTAAAATAATAATAATAATAATAATAATAATAATAATAATAATAATAATAATAATAATACAAAATTAAAACTTTTGTAGACATTTGAGCTACTTATTGGAACCAGAAGGAAAGTGAATGAGTGACTTTTTGACTTTTGGTATAAAAATGTGTTCAGTAGGTCAAATTTGGACTTCTGTCAAGCCATAATATGTAAAAAAAAAATGTAAACCTTCTGTAGACCTTTTAGCTACTTATTGGAACCACAAGGAAACTCAATGAGTGACTTTTTGACCTTTGGGACAAAAATGTGTTCAGTAGGTCAAATATGGGCTTCTGTACAGCCATAATATGTAAAAAAAAAAAAAATTTTAAATTAAACCTTTTGTAGACCATTTAGCTATTTATTGGAACCAGAAGGAAACTCAATGAGTGACTTTTTGACCTTTGGAACAAAAATGTGTTCAGTAGGTCAAATATGGACTTTTGTAGAGCCATAATATGTAAAAAAAAAAAAAAAAAAAAAATGTACACCTTTTGTAGACCTTTTAGCTACTTATTGGAACCAGAAGGAAACTCAATGAGTGACTTTTTGACCTTTGGAACAAAAATGTGTTCAGTAGGTCAAATATGGACTTTTGTAGAGCCATAATATGTAAAAAAAAAAAAAAAAAGTACACCTTTTGTAGACCTTTTAGCTACTTATTGGAACCAGAAGGAAACTCAATGAGTGACTTTTTGACCTTTGGGACAAAAATTTGTTCAGTAGGTCAAATATGAGCTTCTGTACAGCCATAATATGTAAAAAAAAAAAATTTTTAAATTAAACCTTTTGTAGACCATTTAGCTGTTTATTGGAACCAGAAGGAAACTCAATGAGTGACTTTCTGACCTTTGGAACAAAAATGTGTTCAGTAGGTCAAATATGGACTTTTGTAGAGCCATAATATGTATAAAAAAAAAATAAAAAAAAATGTACACCTTTTGTAGACCTTTTAGCTACTTATTGGAACCAGAAGGAAAGTCGATGAGTGACTTTTTGACCTTTGGGACAAACGTTTTTTCAGTAGGTCAAATATGGACTTCTGTACAGCCATTATATGTAAAAAAAAAAATAATAATAATAATAATAATAATATTTAAACTTTTGTAGACCTATTAGCTACTAATTGGAACAAGAAGGAAAGTCAATGAGTGACTTTCTGACCTTTGGGAAAAAAATTGTTCAGTAGGTCAAATATGGACTTCTGTACAGCCATAATATGTATAAAAAAAAAATTTAAAAATTTTTTTTTAAACCTTTTGTAGACCTTTTAGCTACTTATTGGAACCAGAAGGAAAGTCAATGAGTGACTTTTTGACCTTTGGGACAAAAAATTGTTCAGTAGGTCAAATTTGGACTTCTGTACAGCCATAATATGTAAAAAATAAAATAAAATAAAGAAATAAAGAAAGAAATTTAAACCTTTTTTAGACCTGTGAGATACTTATTGGAATCAGTAGGGAAATCAATGAGTGACTTTTTGACCTTTGGGACAAAAATTTGTTCAGTAGGTCAAATATGGACTTCTGTACAGCCATAACATGTAAAAAAAAAAATTTAAACCTTTTGTAGACGTTTTAGCTACTAATTGGAACCAGAAGGGAAGTCAGTGAGTGACTTTTTGACCTTTGGGACAAAAATTTGTTCAGTAAGTCAAATATGGACTTTGTATAGCCATAATATGAAAAAAAAAAAAAATCTTAATAATTTTTACCTTTTGTAGACCTTTTAGCTACTTATTGGAACCAGAAGGAAAGTCAATGAGTGACTTTTTGACTTTTGGGACAAAAATTTGTTCAGTAGGTCAAATGGTCTTCTGTACAGCCATAATATGTAAAAAAAATAAATGTAAACCTTTTGTGTGACTTTGAGTGACTTTTTGACCTTTGGGACAAAAATTTGTTCAGTAGGTCAAATATGGGCTTCTGTACAGCCATAATATGTAAAAAAAAAATGTTTTTAATTAAACCTTTTGTAGACCATTTAGCTATTTATTGGAACCAGAAGGAAACTCAATGAGTGACTTTTTGACCTTTGGAACAAAAATGTGTTCAGTAGGTCAAATATGGACTTCTGTACAGCCATAATATGTAAAAAAAATAATAATAATAATAATAATTATATTTAAACTTTTGTAGACCTATTAGCTAGTAATTGGAACAAGAAGGAAAGTCAATGAGTGACTTTCTGACCTTTGGGAAAAAAATTGTTCAGTAGGTCAAATATGGACTTCTGTACAGCCATAATATGTATAAAAAAAAAATTAAAAATTTTTTTTTAAACCTTTTGTAGACCTTTTAGCTACTAATTGGTACCAGAAGGAAACTCAATGAGTGACTTTTTGACCTTTGGGACAAAAATGTGTTCAGTAGGTCAAATATGGACTTCTGTCCAGCCATAATATGTAAAAAAAAAAAAATTTATATATATATAAACTTTTGTAGACCTTTTAGCTACTTATTTTTTAAAAAAATTAAATAAAAATGTAAAACCTTTTGTAGACCGTCAAGCTACTAATTGGAATCAGCTGAGAAGTCAACATGTGACTTTTTTTTAACCGTGGGACCAAAAATATGTTCAGTAGGTCAAATATGGACATCTGTACAGCCACAAAATGTAAAAAAAATAAAATAAAAAAAAAGTCAAATCTTTTTGTGAAACTTTTGGCTAGCAATTGGATTCAGAAGGGAAATTAACGAATATGTATGTATAGTAAGTTAGTGTTCAAGGACTCTTGGGCCAAAAATATGTTCAGTAAGTTAAATATTGACGTCTGTACAGCCAAAACTTGTTAAAAAAATAAAAATAAAAAAAAACTTTAAAAAACCTTTTGTGGGACTTTTGGCTGGTAATTGGATTCAGAAGGGAAGTCAATAAGTATGTATACTAAATTAGTGTTTACAGTCTCTTAGTCCTAAAACGTATTCAGTAGGTCAAATATGGACTTCTTGTGCAGCCATAACATGTAAAAAAAAATTAATAATTTTTTTAACCTTTTGTGGACCTTTTAGTTACTAATTGGAATCTGAAGAGAAGTCAATGAGTGACTTTTTTGACCTTTGGGCCAAAAATATGTTCAGTAGGTCAAATATGGACTTCTGTACAGCCATAACAGAAAAAAAATAAAGTAAAATAAAACCTTTAAAAGAAAATGGGGGAAATTTTGGCTTGCTATTTTAATCAGAAGGAAATTCAATGAGTGTGTGTATAGTAAGTTAGTGTTTAAGGACTGTTGGGATGAAAACTATTTCAGTTCTTGTACAGCCATAATGTGTAAAAAAAAAAATAATAATAAAAAAAAGATATTTAAAACCATTTGTAAAACTGTAAGCTACTTATTGGAATCAGAAGGGAAGTCAATGAGTGACTATTTTTTTAACCTTTAGGCCAAAAATATGTTTAGAAGGGAAGTCAATGAGTGACTATTTTTTTTTAACCTTTAGGCCAAAAATATGTTTAGTAGGTTAAATATGGACTTTTGTACAGCCATAACAGAAAAAAAATAAAATAAAGTAAAGCCTTTAAAAGAAAATGGGGGAAATTTTGGCTTGCTATTTTAATCAGAATATGGACTTCTGTACAGCCATAACATGTAAAAAATAATTTTTAAACCTTTTGTGGGCCTTTTAGCTACTAATTTTAATCAGAAGGGAAGTCAGTGAGTGACTTTTTTGACCGTTTGGCCAAAAATATGTTCACTAGGTAAAATATGAATTTCTGTACAGCCATAACTTGTAAAAAAATAAAATAAAATAAAACCTTTAAAAACTTTTTGTGGAACTTTTGGCTAGCAACTGGATTCCAAAGGGAAATCAACAAGTATATATAGTAAGTTAGTGTTTAAGGACTGTTGGTACAAAAATATGTTTAGTGGGTCAAATATGGACTTCTGTACAGCCAAAACATGTAAAAAAAAATAAAAAAAATTTTTTTTTGACCTTTTAGCTAGTGATTGGAATTAGGAGTTATGGCTTCTGTAAGGCTTAATATGTAAAATAAGGACTCAATGAGTATGTATAGCAACTTAATATTTAAGGACTCTTTGGTCAAAAATATGTTCAAAATAATTCAGTTGTGCATTAAAGAATAACTTGTTTTGTTTCAGTGCGTTTCAATAAATTGTTGTGTTATATACGGGGATGACATATTTTGTACCATCTAACAATGCTTTGCGTATTAAGGAGATAACACCTCATGTTAACTTTTGCAGAACATACAAGAATAAGCTTTTTCTGTTGTGTATTGAAAAGAGAACACACCAAACGTGTTGTTGCCGTGCATTGCATGCAATAACTAACTTATGTATTAAAGAGATAAAAAACATATTTGCTTTTGCATTGCATTGCATTGCACGAACTAATGCTTCGAAGAAATTAGTGCTCTTGCCTTGCATGAAAACAAGGTGTGCATTGAAGAGAAAAGTGGTTTTGCATCGCAATATATACAAAACGCATTGTGCATTGAAGGATTAGTGCTTTTCCGTTGCACTGCATACAAGAACTCGGTGTGCATTGAAGAGACAAGGGATTTTGCATTGCATTCAAGAACTCGTTGTGCATTGAAGAGACAAGTGATTTTGTATTGCATTGCATTCAAAAACTCGGTGTGCATTGAAGAGAATAGTGGTTTTGCAATGCATACAAAACGCATTGTGCATTTAAAGAGAATAGTGGTTTTGCATTGCAGTGCACACAAAACACATTGTGCATTTGCATTGCATCGCAATAAAAAAAACTTGTGAATTGATGAGATTAGTACTTTTGCATTGCAAGACTCGGTGTGCATTGAACAGATTAGTGCTTTTGCATATAAGAACTTTTTGTGCATTGAAAAGACAAGTAATATTGCATTGCATTGCATATAAGAACTTTGTGTGCATTGAAGAGACAAGTGATTGTGCATTGCATTCAATAACTCGTGCATTGGAGACAAGTGATTTTGTATTGCATTGCATTCAAACACTTGGTTTGCATTGCATAGATTAGTGCGTTTGCATTGCATCGCAATAAAAAAAACTTGTGCTTTGATCAGATTAGTGCTTTTGCATTGCAATGCATACAAGACTTTTTGTGCATTGAAGAGCCATGTGATTTTGCATTGCATTGCATTCAATAACTTGTTGTGCATTGAAGAGAATAGTGGTTTTGCATTGCAATGCATACAAAGCACATTGTGCATTGAAGAGACAAGTGATTTTGCTTTGCATTGCATTCAAACACTTCGTGTGCATTGAAGAGAATAGTGGTTTTGCATTGCAATGCATTAAAAAACACTTGTGCATTGACGAGATAAGTACTTTTGCATTGCAATGCATACAAGACTCGATGTGCATTGAACAGATTAGTGCTTTTGCATTGCATTGCATATAAGAGCTTTTTGTGCATTGAAGAGACAAGTGATTTTGCATTGCAATGCTTACAAAACACATTGTGCATTGAACAGATTAGTGCGTTTGCATTGCATAGCATTAAAATAAACTTGTGAATTGATGAGATTAGTGCTTTTGCATTGCAATGCATACGAAACTCATTGTGCATTGGAAGAGACAAGTGATTTTGCATTGCATTCAAGAACTCGATGTGCATTTAAGAGACAAGTGATTTTGCATTGCATTGCATTCAAGAACTCGTGCATTGGAGACAAGTGATTTTGCATTGCATCGCATTAAAAAACACGTGTGCATTGACGAGATTAATACTTTTGCATTGCAATGCATACAAGACTCGGTGTGCATTGACGAGATTAGTGCTTTTGCATTGCATTGCATATAAGAACTTTTTGTGCATTGAAGAGACAAGTGATTTTGCATTGCATTGCATATAAGAACTTTGTGTGCATTGAAGAGACAAGTGATTTTGCATTGCATCGCATTAAAAAACACTTTTGCATTGACGAGATTAGTACTTTTGCATTGCAATGCATACAAAACTCATTGTGTATTGAAGAGACAAGTGATTCTGCATTGCATTGCATATAAGAACTTTGTGTGCATTGAAGAGACAAGTGATTTTGCATTGCAATGCATACAAAACACATTGTGCATTGAAGAGACAAGTGATTTTACATTAAATCGCAATAAAAAAAACTTGTGCTTTGACCAGATTAGTGATTTTGCATTGCAATGCATACAAGACTTTTTTGCATTGAAGAGACAAGTGATTTTTCATTGCATCGCATTAAAAAACACTTTTGCATTGACGAGATTAGTACTTTTGCATTGCAATGCATACAAAACTCATTGTGTATTGAAGAGACAAGTGATTTTGCATTGCAACGCATACAAAACACATTGTGCATTGAAGAGACAAGTGATTTTGCATTAAATCGCAATAAAAAAAACTTGTGCTTTGACCAGATTAGTGATTTTGCATTGCAATGCATACAATACTTTTTTGCATTGAAGAGACAAGTGATTTTGCATTGCCTTGCATATAAGAACTTGTTGTGCATTGAAGAGACAAAAAAGAGAAAAAATAAATTTTTTGACCTTTTAGCTAGTGATTGGAATTAGGAGTTATGGCTTCTGTAAGGCTTAATATGTAAAATAAGGACTCAATGAGTATGTATAGCAACTTAATATTTAAGGACTCTTTGGTCAAAAATATGTTCAAAATAATTCAGTTGTGCATTAAAGAATAACTTGTTTTGTTTCAGTGCGTTTCAATAAATTGTTGTGTTATATACGGGGATGACATATTTTGCACCATCTAACAATGCTTTGCGTATTAAGGAGATAACACCTCATGTTAACTTTTGCAGAACATACAAGAATAAGCTTTTTCTATTGTGTATTGAAAAGAGAACACACCAAACGTGTTGTTGCCGTGCATTGCATGCAATAACTAATTTATGTATTAAAGAGATAAAAAACATATTTGCTTTTGCATTGCATTGCATTGCACGAACTAATGCTTCGAAGAAATTAGTGCTCTTGCCTTGCATGAAAACAAGGTGTGCATTGAAGAGAAAAGTGGTTTTGCATCGCAATATATACAAAACGCATTGTGCATTGAAGGATTAGTGCTTTTCCGTTGCACTGCATACAAGAACTCGGTGTGCATTGAAGAGACAAGGGATTTTGCATTGCATTGCATTCAAGAACTCGTTGTGCATTGAAGAGACAAGTGATTTTGTATTGCATCGCATTAAAAAACTCGGTGTGCATTGAAGAGAATAGTGGTTTTGCATTGCAATGCATACAAAACGCATTGTGCATTAAAGAGAATAGTGGTTTTGCATTGCAGTGCACACAAAACACATTGTGCATTGAACAGATTAGTGCGTTTGCATTGCATCGCAATAAAAAAAACTTGTGAATTGATGAGATTAGGACTTTTGCATTGCAAGACTCGGTGTGCATTGAACAGATTAGTGCTTTTGCATATAAGAACTTTTTGTGCATTGAAAAGACAAGTAATTTTGAATTGCATTGCATATAAGAACTTTGTGTGCATTGAAGAGACAAGTGATTGTGCATTGCATTCAATAACTCGTGCATTGGAGACAAGTGATTTTGTATTGCATTGCATTCAAACACTTGGTGTGCATTGCATAGATTAGTGCATTTGCATTGCATCGCAATAAAAAAAACTTATGCTTTGATCAGATTAGTGCTTTTGCATTGCAATGCATACAAGACTTTTTGTGCATTGAAGAGCCATGTGATTTTGCATTGCATTGCATTCAATAACTTGTTGTGCATTGAAGAGAATAGTGGTTTTGCATTGCAATGCATACAAAACACATTGTGCATTGAGGAGACAAGTGATTTTGCTTTGCATTGCATTCAAACACTTCGTGTGCATTGAAGAGAATAGTGGTTTTGCATTGCAATGCATTAAAAAACACTTGTGCATTGACGAGATAAGTACTTTTGCATTGCAATGCATACAAGACTCGATGTGCATTGAACAGATTAGTGCTTTTGCATTGCATTGCATTAAAAAAAACTTGTGCATTGACGAGATTAGTGCTTTTGCATTGCATTGCATATAAGAACTTTTTGTGCATTGAAGAGACAAGTGATTTTGCATTGCAATGCTTACAAAACACATTGTGCATTGAACAGATTAGTGCGTTTGCATTGCATAGCATTAAAATAAACTTGTGAATTGATGAGATTAGTGCTTTTGCATTGCAATGCATACGAAACTCATTGTGCATTGGAAGAGACAAGTGATTTTGCATTGCATTCAAGAACTCGATGTGCATTTAAGAGACAAGTGATTTTGCATTGCATTGCATTCAAGAACTCGTGCATTGGAGACAAGTGATTTTGCATTGCATCGCATTAAAAAACACGTGTGCATTGACGAGATTAATACTTTTGCATTGCAATGCATACAAGATTCGGTGTGCATTGACGAGATTAGTGCTTTTGCATTGCATTGCATATAAGAACTTTGTGTGCATTGAAGAGACAAGTGATTTTGCATTGCATTGCATATAAGAACTTTGTGTGCATTGAAGAGACAAGTGATTTTTCATTGCATCGCATTAAAAAACACTTTTGCATTGACGAGATTAGTGCTTTTGCATTGCAATGCATACAAGACTTTTTGTGCATTGAAGAGCCATGTGATTTTGCATTGCATTGCATTCAATAACTTGTTGTGCATTGAAGAGAATAGTGGTTTTGCATTGCAATGCATACAAAACACATTGTGCATTGAGGAGACAAGTGATTTTGCTTTGCATTGCATTCAAACACTTCGTGTGCATTGAAGAGAATAGTGGTTTTGCATTGCAATGCATTAAAAAACACTTGTGCATTGACGAGATAAGTACTTTTGCATTGCAATGCATACAAGACTCGATGTGCATTGAACAGATTAGTGCTTTTGCATTGCATTGCATTAAAAAAAACTTGTGCATTGACGAGATTAGTGCTTTTGCATTGCATTGCATATAAGAACTTTTTGTGCATTGAAGAGACAAGTGATTTTGCATTGCAATGCTTACAAAACACATTGTGCATTGAACAGATTAGTGCGTTTGCATTGCATAGCATTAAAATAAACTTGTGAATTGATGAGATTAGTGCTTTTGCATTGCAATGCATACGAAACTCATTGTGCATTGGAAGAGACAAGTGATTTTGCATTGCATTCAAGAACTCGATGTGCATTTAAGAGACAAGTGATTTTGCATTGCATTGCATTCAAGAACTCGTGCATTGGAGACAAGTGATTTTGCATTGCATCGCATTAAAAAACACGTGTGCATTGACGAGATTAATACTTTTGCATTGCAATGCATACAAGATTCGGTGTGCATTGACGAGATTAGTGCTTTTGCATTGCATTGCATATAAGAACTTTGTGTGCATTGAAGAGACAAGTGATTTTGCATTGCATTGCATATAAGAACTTTGTGTGCATTGAAGAGACAAGTGATTTTGCATTGCAATGCATACAAAACACATTGTGCATTGAAGAGACAAGTGATTTTACATTAAATCGCAATAAAAAAACTTGTGCTTTGACCAGATTAGTGATTTTGCATTGCAATGCATACAAGACTTTTTTGCATTGAAGAGACAAGTGATTTTGCATTGCATCGCATTAAAAAACACTTTTGCATTGACGAGATTAGTACTTTTGCATTGCAATGCATACAAAACTCATTGTGTATTGAAGAGACAAGTGATTCTGCATTGCATTGCATATAAGAACTTTGTGTGCATTGAAGAGACAAGTGATTTTGCATTGCAATGCATACAAAACACATTGTGCATTGAAGAGACAAGTGATTTTACATTAAATCGCAATAAAAAAAACTTGTGCTTTGACCAGATTAGTGATTTTGCATTGCAATGCATACAAGACTTTTTTGCATTGAAGAGACAAGTGATTTTTCTTTGCATCGCATTAAAAAACACTTTTGCATTGACGAGATTAGTACTTTTGCATTGCAATGCATACAAAACTCATTGTGTATTGAAGAGACAAGTGATTCTGCATTGCATTGCATATAAGAACTTTGTGTGCATTGAAGAGACAAGTGATTTTGCATTGCAACGCATACAAAACACATTGTGCATTGAAGAGACAAGTGATTTTACATTAAATCGCAATAAAAAAAACTTGTGCTTTGACCAGATTAGTGATTTTGCATTGCAATGCATACAAGACTTTTTTGCATTGAAGGGACAAGTGATTTTGCATTGCATTGCATATAAGAACTTGTTGTGCATTGAAGAGACAAGTGATTTTTCATTGCATCGCATTAAAAAACACTTTTGCATTGACGAGATTAGTACTTTTGCATTGCAATGCATACAAAACTCATTGTGTATTGAAGAGACAAGTGATTCTGCATTGCATTGCATATAAGAACTTTGTGTGCATTGAAGAGGCAAGTGATTTTGCATTGCATTCAAGAACTCGTTGTGCATTGAAGAGACAAGTGATTTTTCATTGCATCGCATTAAAAAACACTTTTGCATTGACGAGATTAGTGCTTTTGCATTGCAATGCATACAAAACTCATTGTGTATTGAAGAGACAAGAGATTTTGCATTGCATTGCATATAAGAACTTTGTGTGCATTGAAGAGACAAGTGATTTTGCATTGCATTCAAGAACTCGTTGTGCATTGAAGAGACAAGTGATTTTGTATTGCATTGCATTCAAACACTCGGTGTGCATTGAAGAGAATAGTGGTTTTGCATTGCAATGCATACAAAACACTGTGCATCGAAGAGACAAGTGATTTTGCATTGCATCGCATTAAAAAAAGACTTGTGCATTGACGAGATTAGTGCTTTTGCATTGCTTTAGATATAAGAACTTTTTGTGCATTGAAGAGAAAAGTGATTTTGCATTGCATTGCATTCAAGAACTCGGTGTGAATGGAGGAGATTAGTGCGTTTGCATTGCACTACATACAAGACTCGTTGTGCATTGGAAGAGATAAGTGCTGTTGCATTGCATTAGATATAAGAACTTTTTGTGCATTGAAGAGACAAGTGATTTTGCATGGCATTGCATTCAAGAACTCGGTGTGAATGGAGTTTGCATTGCACTGCATACAAGACTCGTACATTGAAGAGACAAGTGCTGTTGCATTGCATTGGATACAATAACTCGTTGTACATTGAAGAGATTAGTGCTTTTGCAGTGCATAAAATAACTGATAAGTGTTTTTGCATTAGCAAGTCCATGGCAACATCTGTCTATTCAAAAGGTCTATCTCCTCAATGCACCTCGGAATGAGTTGTCTTGCCAGGAGTAATCCTTAATGCGGGGAAGCAGATAATTATGTCCTGTTGAACATCTTTCTCACCGACGAATCCTCAAACATAAAATGTCTTATTCCCTTTGACTCCCCATGTTAAATCAGCCGGAACGTATTACATTATGACCTATTGAACATGTTTCTGGCCGATGAGTCCTCAAATTTTAAAGTACTATAAATACTCATTGACTCCTTACGTTACATCAAGCCATACATTAGGTACATATTAATTCTACTGAACATGTTTAAAGTCTTCTTGAACATTGACTTGCTATCCATACTAAGCATTAAATTAGTCTATATTTGACCTACTGAACTTATTTCTGGCCGAAGGGTCCACAAAAGGTTATTTTCTATATTTTCTATATATTCTCATAGACTCCTTTTGATGGTGAATCAGTAGTCCATATTTGACCCGCCGACCATATTTTTTTTCGTCCTTGAACATTGACTTACTATCCATACTCATTGACTCATTCTTATGTTACATCAGGTTCTAATGTATGGCTGTTGTAACATTGAAGTCAATGAGTAGTACAGTTTTCAAGGACACTTTGGTAAAAAAAAAAATGGACTATGGCTGATTTATCATCATAAAGAGTCTATAATTGTGTATTGAAACTTAATTTACATGTTATTGCTAAACAGAAGTCCATATTTGACCTACTGAACATGTTTCTGGCCAAGGTGTCTACAAAGGTTTGCAACTATATACTCTCAATGATTCCCTCTCATGTTAAATCAGACAATAGTCCATGTTTGACATACTGAACATATTTTTTGCCAGTGTTCACAAAGTTTTCAATTTGCTATATATTTTCATAAACCCATTTTGAATTTAAATCAGACATACAGTATATAAATGACCAACTGAACAAATTTCTGGCCTCGATCATGAACTTACTATACATACTCATTGACTTCCCTTCTGATTCCCTTTTGTGGACAAAGGGTAAAAAATGGACATATGGACTATGGACTGATGAATATTCAGACAGAAATATGTTCAGTAGGTCAGTAGGTGGATGGTATGGTATGGCTGATATAACATGAATCTTTGAAAATATATAGTTGAAAATATTGTGTGGACCCCTTGGCCAAAAACATATTCAGAAGGTCAAATATGGAGTTCTGTACAGCCATAACATGTAAAAATAAAAACAACACTTTAAAAACCCTTTTGGCTTTGGCTTTTGGCTAGTAATGGGAATAGAAGGGAAGTCAATGAATATATATATTAAGTTAGTGTTTGAGGTCTCTTAGGCCAAAAATATGTTCAGTAGGTCGAATATGAATTTCTGTACAGCCATAACATGAAAAAAACAAATAAAATAAAACCTTTAAAAAAAAAAAGGGGGGGGGGGGAGAGTCAGTGGGGATCAGAAGGAAAGTCAATGAATGTGTATAGTAAGTTAGTGTTTAAGGACTGTTGGGACGAAAATATGTTCAGTAGGTAAAATGTGGACTTCTGTACAGCCATAATATGTAAAAAAAAAAAAAAACATTTAAACCTTTTGTAGACCTTTTAGCTACTTATTGGAACCAGAAGGAAAGTCAATGAGTGACTTTTTGACCTTTGGGACAAAAATGTATTCAGTAGGTCAAATATGGACTTTGCACAGCCATGATATGGAAAAAAAAAAAAAAAAAAAAAAAAAAAAAAAAAAAAACCTTTTGTAGACGATTTAGCTACTAATTGGAACCAGAAGGGAAGTCAATGAGTGACTAATTGACCTTTGGAACAAAAATTTGTTCAGTAGGTCAAATATGGACTTTGTACAGCCATAACATGTAAAAAAAAAAAAAAAAATTTAAACCTTTTTGTGGAACTTTTAGCTACTTATTGGAACCAGAAGGAAAGTCAATGAGTGACTTTTTGACCTTTGGGACAAACATTTATTCAGTAGGTCAAATATGGACTTTGTACAGCAAAAAAAAAAAAAAAAAAAAAAAATGTTTTACCTTTTTTAGCCCTGTAAGCTACTTATTGGAAACAGAAGGGAAGTCAATGAGTGACTTTTTGACCTTTGGGACAAAAATATGTTCAGTCGGTCAAATATGGACTTCTGTACAGCCATAATATGTAAAAAAAATAAAAAATAAAAATAAAAAAAATATAACCTTTTGTAGACCTTTTAGCTACTTATTGGAACCAGAAGGAAACTCAATGAGTGACTTTTTGACCTTTGGGACAAAAATGTGTTCAGTAGGTCAAATATGGACTTCTGTACAGCCATAATATGTAAAAAAAAAAAAAAAAAACATTAAAACCTTTTGTAGACCTTTTAGCTACTAATAGGAACCAGAAGGAAACTCAATGAGTTACTTTTTGACCTTTGGGACAAAAATTTGTTCAGTAGGTCAAATATGGGCTTCTGTACAGCCATAATATGTAAAAAAAAAAATTTTTTAATTAAACCTTTTGTAGACCATTTAGCTATTTATTGGAACCAGAAGGAAACTCAATGAGTGACTTTTTGACCTTTGGAACAAAAATGTGTTCAGTAGGTCAAATATGGACTTTTGTAGAGCCATAATATGTAAAAAAAAACAAAAAAACAAAAACAAATGTACACCTTTTGTAGACCTTTTAGCTACTTATTGGAACCAGAAGGAAACTCAATGAGTGACTTTTTGACCTTTGGAACAAAAATGTGTTCAGTAGGTCAAATATGGACTTTTGTAGAGCCATAATATGTAAAAAAAAAAAATTAAATAAAGAAAAAAAAAAGGTACACCTTTTGTAGACCTTTTAGCTACTTATTGGAACCAGAAGGAAAGTCGATGAGTGACTTTTTGACCTTTGGGACAAAAGTTTTTTCAGTAGGTCAAATATGGACTTCTGTACAGCCATAACATGTCAAACATTTTTGTGGAAATGTTGGCTAGTAAATGGAATAAGAAGGGAAGTGAATAAGTATGTATAGAAAATTAGTGTTTAAGGACTATTAGGCCTAAAACATGTTCTTTAGGTCAAATATGGACATCTGTACAGCCATAACATGTCAAACATTTTTGTGGAAATTTTGGCTAGTAAAGGGAATAAGAAGGGTACTCAATGAGTATGTATAGTGAATTAGTGTGTATGGACTCTTAATCCAAAAACATGTTCAGTAGGTCAAATATGGACTTCTTGTACAGCCATAATATGTAAAAAAAAAAAAAAAAATTAAACCTTTTGTAGACGTTTTAGCTACTAATTGGAACCAGAAGGGAAGTCAGTGAGTGACTTTTTGACCTTTGGGACAAAAATTTGTTCAGTAAGTCAAATATGGACTTTGTACAGCCATAATATGTAAAAAAAAAAATCTTAATAATTTTTACCTTTTGTAGACCTTTTAGCTACTTATTGGAACCAGAAGGAAAGTCAATGAGTGACTTTTTGACTTTTGGGACAAAAATTTGTTCAGTAGGTCAAATGGTCTTCTGTACAGCCATAATATGTAAAAAAAATAAATGTAAACCTTTTGTAGACCTTTTAGCTACTTATTGGAATCAGAAGGAAAGTGAATGAGTGACTTTTTGACCTTTGGGACAAAAATTTGTTCAGTAGGTCAAATATGGACTTCTGTACAGCCATAACATGTAAAACATTTTTGTGGAAATTTTGGCTAGGAATGGGAATATGAAGGGAAGTCAATGAGTATGTATAGTAAATTAGTGTTTATGGACTCTTTGGGCCAAAAATATGTTAAGTCAAAAATGGACTTCTAAAGAGCCATAACATGTAAAAAAAAAAAAAAGTTAAAAAATCTTTTGTGGAACTTTTGGCTGGTAATTCGATTCAGAAGGGAAGTCAATGAGTATGTATAGTAAGTTAGTGTTTAAGGACTCTTAATCCAAAAATATGTTCAGTAGGTCAAATATGGACTTCTTGTACAGCCATAATATGTAAAAAAAAAAAAAAAAAAATTTAACCTTTTGTAGACGTTTTAGCTACTAATTGGAACCAGAAGGGAAGTCAGTGAGTGACTTTTTGACCTTTGGGACAAAAATTTGTTCAGTAAGTCAAATATGGACTTTGTACAGCCATAATATGTAAAAAAAAAAAAATCTTAATAATTTTTACCTTTTGTAGACCTTTCAGCTACTTATTGGAACCAGAAGGAAAGTCAATGAGTGACTTTTTGACTTTTGGGACAAAAATTTGTTCAGTAGGTCAAATGGTCTTCTGTACAGCCATAATATGTAAAAAAAATAAATGTAAACCTTTTGTAGACCTTTTAGCTACTTATTGGAACCAGAAGGAAAGTCAATGAGTGACTTTTTGACCTTTGGGACAAAAAATTGTTCAGTAGGTCAAATTTGGACTTCTGTACAGCCATAATATGTAAAACATTTTTGTGGAAATTTTGGCTAGGAATGGGAATATGAAGGGAAGTCAATGAGTATGTATAGTAAATTAGTGTTTATGGACTCTTTGGGCCAAAAATATGTTAAGTCAAAAATGGACTTCTAAAGAGCCATAACATGTAAAAAAAAAAAAAAAAAAGTTAAAAAATCTTTTGTGGAACTTTTGGCTGGTAATTCGATTCAGAAGGGAAGTCAATGAGTATGTATAGTAAGTTAGTGTTTAATGACTCTTAATCCAAAAATATGTTCAGTAGGTCAAATATGGACTTCTTGTACAGCCATAATATGTAAAAAAAAAAAAAAAAAAAAAAATTTAAACCTTTTGTAGACGTTTTAGCTACTAATTGGAACCAGAAGGGAAGTCAGTGAGTGACTTTTTGACCTTTGGGACAAAAATTTGTTCAGTAAGTCAAATATGGACTTTGTACAGCCATAATATGTAAAAAAAAAAAAAATCTTAATAATTTTTACCTTTTGTAGACCTTTTAGCTACTTATTGGAACCAGAAGGAAAGTCAATGAGTGACTTTTTGACTTTTGGGACAAAAATTTGTTCAGTAGGTCAAATGGTCTTCTGTACAGCCATAATATGTAAAAAAAATAAATGTAAACCTTTTTTAGACCTTTTAGCTACTTATTGGAATCAGAAGGAAAGTGAATGAGTGACTTTTTGACCTTTGGGACAAAAATTTGTTCAGTAGGTCAAATATGGACTTCTGTACAGCCATAACATGTAAAACATTTTTGTGGAAATTTTGGCTAGGAATGGGAATATGAAGGGAAGTCAATGAGTATGTATAGTAAATTAGTGTTTATGGACTCTTTGGGCCAAAAATATGTTAAGTCAAAAATGGACTTCTAAAGAGCCATAACATGTAAAAAAAAAAAAAAAAGTGAAAAAATCTTTTGTGGAACTTTTGGCTGGTAATTCGATTCAGAAGGGAAGTCAATGAGTATGTATAGTAAGTTAGTGTTTAAGGACTCTTAATCCAAAAATATGTTCAGTAGGTCAAATATGGACTTCTTGTACAGCCATAATATGTAAAAAAAAAAAAAAAAAATTTTTAAACCTTTTGTAGACGTTTTAGCTACTAATTGGAACCAGAAGGGAAGTCAGTGAGTGACTTTTTGACTTTTGGGACAAAAATTTGTTCAGTAGGTCAAATGGTCTTCTGTACAGCCATAATATGTAAAAAAAAAAAATGTAAACCTTTTGTAGACCTTTTAGCTACTTATTGGAACCAGAAGGAAAGTCAATGAGTGACTTTTTGACCTTTGGGACAAAAAATTGTTCAGTAGGTCAAATTTGGACTTCTGTACAGCCATAATATGTAAAACATTTTTGTGGAAATTTTGGCTAGGAATGGGAATATGAAGGGAAGTCAATGAGTATGTATAGTAAATTAGTGTTTATGGACTCTTTGGGCCAAAAATATGTTAAGTCAAAAATGGACTTCTAAAGAGCCATAACATGTAAAAAAAAAAAAAAAAAAGTAAAAAAATCTTTTGTGGAACTTTTGGCTGGTAATTCGATTCAGAAGGGAAGTCAATGAGTATGTATAGTAAGTTAGTGTTTAAGGACTCTTAATCCAAAAATATGTTCAGTAGGTCAAATATAGACTTCTTGTACAGCCATAATATGTAAAAAAAAATAAAAAAAAATTTAAACCTTTTGTAGACGTTTTAGCTACTAATTGGAACCAGAAGGGAAGTCAGTGAGTGACTTTTTGACCTTTGGGACAAAAATTTGTTCAGTAAGTCAAATGGTCTTCTGTACAGCCATAATATGTAAAAAAAAAAAAAATGTAAACCTTTTGTAGACCTTTTAGCTACTTATTGGAACCAGAAGGAAAGTCAATGAGTGACTTTTTGACTTTTGGGACAAAAATTTGTTCAGTAGGTCAAATGGTCTTCTGTACAGCCATAATATGTAAAAAAAAATATATGTAAACCTTTTGTAGACCTTTTAGCTACTAATTGGAACCAGAAGGGAAGTCAGTGAGTGACTTTTTGACCTTTGGGACAAAAATTTGTTCAGTAAGTCAAATATGGACTTTGTACAGCCATAATATGTAAAAAAAAAAATCTTAATAATTTTTACCTTTTGTAGACCTTTTAGCTACTTATTGGAACCAGAAGGAAAGTCAATGAGTGACTTTTTGACTTTTGGGACAAAAATTTGTTCAGTAGGTCAAATGGTCTTCTGTACAGCCATAATATGTAAAAAAAATAAATGTAAACCTTTTGTAGACCTTTTAGCTACTTATTGGAATCAGAAGGAAAGTGAATGAGTGACTTTTTGACCTTTGGGACAAAAATTTGTTCAGTAGGTCAAATATGGACTTCTGTACAGCCATAACATGTAAAACATTTTTGTGGAAATTTTGGCTAGGAATGGGAATATGAAGGGAAGTCAATGAGTATGTATAGTAAATTAGTGTTTATGGACTCTTTGGGCCAAAAATATGTTAAGTCAAAAATGGACTTCTAAAGAGCCATAACATGTAAAAAAAAAAAAAGTTAAAAAATCTTTTGTGGAACTTTTGGCTGGTAATTCGATTCAGAAGGGAAGTCAATGAGTATGTATAGTAAGTTAGTGTTTAAGGACTCTTAATCCAAAAATATGTTCAGTAGGTCAAATATGGACTTCTTGTACAGCCATAATATGTAAAAAAAAAAAAAAAAAAATTTAACCTTTTGTAGACGTTTTAGCTACTAATTGGAACCAGAAGGGAAGTCAGTGAGTGACTTTTTGACCTTTGGGACAAAAATTTGTTCAGTAAGTCAAATATGGACTTTGTACAGCCATAATATGTAAAAAAAAAAAAATCTTAATAATTTTTACCTTTTGTAGACCTTTCAGCTACTTATTGGAACCAGAAGGAAAGTCAATGAGTGACTTTTTGACTTTTGGGACAAAAATTTGTTCAGTAGGTCAAATGGTCTTCTGTACAGCCATAATATGTAAAAAAAATAAATGTAAACCTTTTGTAGACCTTTTAGCTACTTATTGGAACCAGAAGGAAAGTCAATGAGTGACTTTTTGACCTTTGGGACAAAAAATTGTTCAGTAGGTCAAATTTGGACTTCTGTACAGCCATAATATGTAAAACATTTTTGTGGAAATTTTGGCTAGGAATGGGAATATGAAGGGAAGTCAATGAGTATGTATAGTAAATTAGTGTTTATGGACTCTTTGGGCCAAAAATATGTTAAGTCAAAAATGGACTTCTAAAGAGCCATAACATGTAAAAAAAAAAAAAAAAAAGTTAAAAAATCTTTTGTGGAACTTTTGGCTGGTAATTCGATTCAGAAGGGAAGTCAATGAGTATGTATAGTAAGTTAGTGTTTAATGACTCTTAATCCAAAAATATGTTCAGTAGGTCAAATATGGACTTCTTGTACAGCCATAATATGTAAAAAAAAAAAAAAAAAAAAAAATTTAAACCTTTTGTAGACGTTTTAGCTACTAATTGGAACCAGAAGGGAAGTCAGTGAGTGACTTTTTGACCTTTGGGACAAAAATTTGTTCAGTAAGTCAAATATGGACTTTGTACAGCCATAATATGTAAAAAAAAAAAAATCTTAATAATTTTTACCTTTTGTAGACCTTTTAGCTACTTATTGGAACCAGAAGGAAAGTCAATGAGTGACTTTTTGACTTTTGGGACAAAAATTTGTTCAGTAGGTCAAATGGTCTTCTGTACAGCCATAATATGTAAAAAAAATAAATGTAAACCTTTTGTAGACCTTTTAGCTACTTATTGGAATCAGAAGGAAAGTGAATGAGTGACTTTTTGACCTTTGGGACAAAAATTTGTTCAGTAGGTCAAATATGGACTTCTGTACAGCCATAACATGTAAAACATTTTTGTGGAAATTTTGGCTAGGAATGGGAATATGAAGGGAAGTCAATGAGTATGTATAGTAAATTAGTGTTTATGGACTCTTTGGGCCAAAAATATGTTAAGTCAAAAATGGACTTCTAAAGAGCCATAACATGTAAAAAAAAAAAAAAAGTGAAAAAATCTTTTGTGGAACTTTTGGCTGGTAATTCGATTCAGAAGGGAAGTCAATGAGTATGTATAGTAAGTTAGTGTTTAAGGACTCTTAATCCAAAAATATGTTCAGTAGGTCAAATATGGACTTCTTGTACAGCCATAATATGTAAAAAAAAAAAAAAAAATTTTTAAACCTTTTGTAGACGTTTTAGCTACTAATTGGAACCAGAAGGGAAGTCAGTGAGTGACTTTTTGACTTTTGGGACAAAAATTTGTTCAGTAGGTCAAATGGTCTTCTGTACAGCCATAATATGTAAAAAAAATAAATGTAAACCTTTTGTAGACCTTTTAGCTACTTATTGGAACCAGAAGGAAAGTCAATGAGTGACTTTTTGACCTTTGGGACAAAAAATTGTTCAGTAGGTCAAATTTGGACTTCTGTACAGCCATAATATGTAAAACATTTTTGTGGAAATTTTGGCTAGGAATGGGAATATGAAGGGAAGTCAATGAGTATGTATAGTAAATTAGTGTTTATGGACTCTTTGGGCCAAAAATATGTTAAGTCAAAAATGGACTTCTAAAGAGCCATAACATGTAAAAAAAAAAAAAAAAAAGTAAAAAAATCTTTTGTGGAACTTTTGGCTGGTAATTCGATTCAGAAGGGAAGTCAATGAGTATGTATAGTAAGTTAGTGTTTAAGGACTCTTAATCCAAAAATATGTTCAGTAGGTCAAATATAGACTTCTTGTACAGCCATAATATGTAAAAAAAAATAAAAAAATTTTTAAACCTTTTGTAGACGTTTTAGCTACTAATTGGAACCAGAAGGGAAGTCAGTGAGTGACTTTTTGACCTTTGGGACAAAAATTTGTTCAGTAAGTCAAATGGTCTTCTGTACAGCCATAATATGTAAAAAAAAAAAAAATGTAAACCTTTTGTAGACCTTTTAGCTACTTATTGGAACCAGAAGGAAAGTCAATGAGTGACTTTTTGACTTTTGGGACAAAAATTTGTTCAGTAGGTCAAATGGTCTTCTGTACAGCCATAATATGTAAAAAAAAAATATATGTAAACCTTTTGTAGACCTTTTAGCTACTTATTGGAACCAGAAGGGAAGTCAATGAGTGAATATTTGACCTTTGGAACAAAAATTTGTTCAGTAGGTCAAATATGGACTTTGTACAGCCATAACATGTAAAAAAAAAAAAAAATTAAACCTTTTTGTGGAACTTTTAGCTACTTATTGGAACCAGAAGGAAAGTCAATGAGTGACTTTTTGACCTTTGGGACAAACATTTATTCAGTAGGTCAAATATGGGCTTCTGTACAGCCATAATATGTAAAAAAAAATTTTTTTAAATTAAACCTTTTGTAGACCATTTAGCTATTTATTGGAACCAGAAGGAAACTCAATGAGTGACTTTTTGACCTTTGGAACAAAAATGTGTTCAGTAGGTCAAATATGGACTTTTGTAGAGCCATAATATGTAAAAAAAAAAAAAAAGAAAAAAAAAATGTACACCTTTTGTAGACCTTTTAGCTACTTATTGGAACCAGAAGGAAACTCAATGAGTGACTTTTTGACCTTTGGAACAAAAATGTGTTCAGTAGGTCAAATATGGACTTTTGTAGAGCCATAATATGTAAAAAAAAAAAAAAAAAAAAAAAAAAAAAGGTACACCTTTTGTAGACCTTTTAGCTACTTATTGGAACCAGAAGGAAAGTCGATGAGTGACTTTTTGACCTTTGGGACAAAAGTTTTTTCAGTAGGTCAAATATGGACTTCTGTACAGCCATAACATGTCAAACATTTTTGTGGAAATGTTGGCTAGTAAATGGAATAAGAAGGGAAGTGAATAAGTATGTATAGAAAATTAGTGTTTAAGGACTATTAGGCCTAAAACATGTTCTTTAGGTCAAATATGGACATAACATGTCAAACATTTTTGTGGAAATTTTGGCTAGTAAAGGGAATAAGAAGGGTACTCAATGAGTATGTATAGTGAATTAGTGTGTATGGACTCTTAATCCAAAAACATGTTCAGTAGGTCAAATATGGACTTCTTGTACAGCCATAATATGTAAAAAAATAAAATAAAATTTAAACCTTTTGTAGACGTTTTAGCTACTAATTGGAACCAGAAGGGAAGTCAGTGAGTGACTTTTTGACCTTTGGGACAAAAATTTGTTCAGTAAGTCAAATATGGACTTTGTACAGCCATAATATGTATAAAAAAAAATCTTAATAATTTTTACCTTTTGTAGACCTTTTAGCTACTTATTGGAACCAGAAGGAAAGTCAATGAGTGACTTTTTGACTTTTGGGACAAAAATTTGTTCAGTAGGTCAAATGGTCTTCTGTACAGCCATAATATGTAAAAAAAATAAATGTAAACCTTTTGTGGACCTTTTAGCTACTTATTGGAACCAGAAGGAAAGTCAATGAGTGACTTTTTGACCTTTGGGACAAAAAATTGTTCAGTAGGTCAAATTTGGACTTCTGTACAGCCATAATATTTTAAACATTTTTGTGGAAATTTTGGCTAGGAATGGGAATATGAAGGGAAGTCAATGAGTATGTATAGTAAATTAGTGTTTATGGACTCTTTGGGCCAAAAATATGTTAAGTCAAAAATGGACTTCTAAAGAGCCATAACATGTAAAAAAAAAAAAAAAAAAAGTTAAAAAATCTTTTGTGGAACTTTTGGCTGGTAATTCGATTCAGAAGGGAAGTCAATGAGTATGTATAGTAAGTTAGTGTTTAAGGACTCTTAATCCAAAAATATGTTCAGTAGGTCAAATATGGACTTCTTGTACAGCCATAATATGTAAAAAAAAAAAAAAAAAAATTTTTAAACCTTTTGTAGACGTTTTAGCTACTAATTGGAACCAGAAGGGAAGTCAGTGAGTGACTTTTTGACCTTTGGGACAAAAATTTGTTCAGTAAGTCAAATATGGACTTTGTACAGCCATAATATGTAAAAAAAAAAAAAAATCTTAATAATTTTTACCTTTTGTAGACCTTTTAGCTACTAATTGGAACCAGAAGGGAAGTCAGTGAGTGACTTTTTGACCTTTGGGACAAAAATTTGTTCAGTAAGTCAAATATGGACTTTGTACAGCCATAATATGTAAAAAAAAAAAAATCTTAATAATTTTTACCTTTTGTAGACCTTTTAGCTACTTTTTAGAACCAGAAGGGAAGTCAATGAGTGACTTTTTGACTTTTGGGACAAAAATTTGTTCAGTAGGTCAAATGGTCGTCTGTACAGCCATAATATGTAAAAAAAATAAATGTAAACCTTTTGTAGACCTTTTAGCTACTTATTGGAACCAGAAGGAAAGTCAATGAGTGACTTTTTGACCTTTGGGACCAAAAATTGTTCAGTAGGTCAAATTTGGACTTCTGTACAGCCATAATATGTAAAACATTTTTGTGGAAATTTTGGCTAGGAATGGGAATATGAAGGGAAGTCAATGAGTATGTATAGTAAATTAGTGTTTATGGACTCTTTGGGCCAAAAATATGTTAAGTCAAAAATGGACTTCTAAAGAGCCATAACATGTAAAAAAAAAAAAAAAAAAAGTTAAAAAATCTTTTGTGGAACTTTTGGCTGGTAATTCGATTCAGAAGGGAAGTCAATGAGTATGTATAGTAAGTTAGTGTTTAAGGACTCTTAATCCAAAAATTTGTTCAGTAGGTCAAATGGTCTTCTGTACAGCCATAATATGTAAAAAAAATAAATGTAAACCTTTTGTAGACCTTTTAGCTACTTATTGGAACCAGAAGGAAAGTCAATGAGTGACTTTTTGACCTTTGGGACAAAAAATTGTTCAGTAGGTCAAATTTGGACTTCTGTACAGCCATAATATGTAAAACATTTTTGTGGAAATTTTGGCTAGGAATGGGAATATGAAGGGAAGTCAATGAGTATGTATAGTAAATTAGTGTTTATGGACTCTTTGGGCCAAAAATATGTTAAGTCAAAAATGGACTTCTAAAGAGCCATAACATGTAAAAAAAAAAAAAAAAAAGTAAAAAAATCTTTTGTGGAACTTTTGGCTGGTAATTCGATTCAGAAGGGAAGTCAATGAGTATGTATAGTAAGTTAGTGTTTAAGGACTCTTAATCCAAAAATATGTTCAGTAGGTCAAATATAGACTTCTTGTACAGCCATAATATGTAAAAAAAAATAAAAAAATTTTTAAACCTTTTGTAGACGTTTTAGCTACTAATTGGAACCAGAAGGGAAGTCAGTGAGTGACTTTTTGACCTTTGGGACAAAAATTTGTTCAGTAAGTCAAATGGTCTTCTGTACAGCCATAATATGTAAAAAAAAAAAAAATGTAAACCTTTTGTAGACCTTTTAGCTACTTATTGGAACCAGAAGGAAAGTCAATGAGTGACTTTTTGACTTTTGGGACAAAAATTTGTTCAGTAGGTCAAATGGTCTTCTGTACAGCCATAATATGTAAAAAAAAAATATATGTAAACCTTTTGTAGACCTTTTAGCTACTTATTGGAACCAGAAGGGAAGTCAATGAGTGAATATTTGACCTTTGGAACAAAAATTTGTTCAGTAGGTCAAATATGGACTTTGTACAGCCATAACATGTAAAAAAAAAAAAAAATTAAACCTTTTTGTGGAACTTTTAGCTACTTATTGGAACCAGAAGGAAAGTCAATGAGTGACTTTTTGACCTTTGGGACAAACATTTATTCAGTAGGTCAAATATGGGCTTCTGTACAGCCATAATATGTAAAAAAATTTTTTTTTAAATTAAACCTTTTGTAGACCATTTAGCTATTTATTGGAACCAGAAGGAAACTCAATGAGTGACTTTTTGACCTTTGGAACAAAAATGTGTTCAGTAGGTCAAATATGGACTTTTGTAGAGCCATAATATGTAAAAAAAAAAAAAAAGAAAAAAAAAATGTACACCTTTTGTAGACCTTTTAGCTACTTATTGGAACCAGAAGGAAACTCAATGAGTGACTTTTTGACCTTTGGAACAAAAATGTGTTCAGTAGGTCAAATATGGACTTTTGTAGAGCCATAATATGTAAAAAAAAAAAAAAAAAAAAAAAAAAAAAGGTACACCTTTTGTAGACCTTTTAGCTACTTATTGGAACCAGAAGGAAAGTCGATGAGTGACTTTTTGACCTTTGGGACAAAAGTTTTTTCAGTAGGTCAAATATGGACTTCTGTACAGCCATAACATGTCAAACATTTTTGTGGAAATGTTGGCTAGTAAATGGAATAAGAAGGGAAGTGAATAAGTATGTATAGAAAATTAGTGTTTAAGGACTATTAGGCCTAAAACATGTTCTTTAGGTCAAATATGGACATAACATGTCAAACATTTTTGTGGAAATTTTGGCTAGTAAAGGGAATAAGAAGGGTACTCAATGAGTATGTATAGTGAATTAGTGTGTATGGACTCTTAATCCAAAAACATGTTCAGTAGGTCAAATATGGACTTCTTGTACAGCCATAATATGTAAAAAAATAAAATAAAATTTAAACCTTTTGTAGACGTTTTAGCTACTAATTGGAACCAGAAGGGAAGTCAGTGAGTGACTTTTTGACCTTTGGGACAAAAATTTGTTCAGTAAGTCAAATATGGACTTTGTACAGCCATAATATGTATAAAAAAAAATCTTAATAATTTTTACCTTTTGTAGACCTTTTAGCTACTTATTGGAACCAGAAGGAAAGTCAATGAGTGACTTTTTGACTTTTGGGACAAAAATTTGTTCAGTAGGTCAAATGGTCTTCTGTACAGCCATAATATGTAAAAAAAATAAATGTAAACCTTTTGTGGACCTTTTAGCTACTTATTGGAACCAGAAGGAAAGTCAATGAGTGACTTTTTGACCTTTGGGACAAAAAATTGTTCAGTAGGTCAAATTTGGACTTCTGTACAGCCATAATATTTTAAACATTTTTGTGGAAATTTTGGCTAGGAATGGGAATATGAAGGGAAGTCAATGAGTATGTATAGTAAATTAGTGTTTATGGACTCTTTGGGCCAAAAATATGTTAAGTCAAAAATGGACTTCTAAAGAGCCATAACATGTAAAAAAAAAAAAAAAAAAAGTTAAAAAATCTTTTGTGGAACTTTTGGCTGGTAATTCGATTCAGAAGGGAAGTCAATGAGTATGTATAGTAAGTTAGTGTTTAAGGACTCTTAATCCAAAAATATGTTCAGTAGGTCAAATATGGACTTCTTGTACAGCCATAATATGTAAAAAAAAAAAAAAAAAAATTTTTAAACCTTTTGTAGACGTTTTAGCTACTAATTGGAACCAGAAGGGAAGTCAGTGAGTGACTTTTTGACCTTTGGGACAAAAATTTGTTCAGTAAGTCAAATATGGACTTTGTACAGCCATAATATGTAAAAAAAAAAAAAAATCTTAATAATTTTTACCTTTTGTAGACCTTTTAGCTACTAATTGGAACCAGAAGGGAAGTCAGTGAGTGACTTTTTGACCTTTGGGACAAAAATTTGTTCAGTAAGTCAAATATGGACTTTGTACAGCCATAATATGTAAAAAAAAAAAAATCTTAATAATTTTTACCTTTTGTAGACCTTTTAGCTACTTTTTAGAACCAGAAGGGAAGTCAATGAGTGACTTTTTGACTTTTGGGACAAAAATTTGTTCAGTAGGTCAAATGGTCGTCTGTACAGCCATAATATGTAAAAAAAATAAATGTAAACCTTTTGTAGACCTTTTAGCTACTTATTGGAACCAGAAGGAAAGTCAATGAGTGACTTTTTGACCTTTGGGACCAAAAATTGTTCAGTAGGTCAAATTTGGACTTCTGTACAGCCATAATATGTAAAACATTTTTGTGGAAATTTTGGCTAGGAATGGGAATATGAAGGGAAGTCAATGAGTATGTATAGTAAATTAGTGTTTATGGACTCTTTGGGCCAAAAATATGTTAAGTCAAAAATGGACTTCTAAAGAGCCATAACATGTAAAAAAAAAAAAAAAAAAGTAAAAAAATCTTTTGTGGAACTTTTGGCTGGTAATTCGATTCAGAAGGGAAGTCAATGAGTATGTATAGTAAGTTAGTGTTTAAGGACTCTTAATCCAAAAATATGTTCAGTAGGTCAAATATGGACTTCTTGTACAGCCATAATATGTAAAAAAAAAAAAAAAAAATTTAAACCTTTTGTAGACGTTTTAGCTACTAATTGGAACCAGAAGGGAAGTCAGTGAGTGACTTTTTGACCTTTGGGACAAAAATTTGTTCAGTAAGTCAAATGGTCTTCTGTACAGCCATAATATGTAAAAAAAAAAAAATGTAAACCTTTTGTAGACCTTTTAGCTACTTATTGGAACCAGAAGGAAAGTCAATGAGTGACTTTTTGACTTTTGGGACAAAAATTTGTTCAGTAGGTCAAATGGTCTTCTGTACAGCCATAATATGTAAAAAAAATAAATGTAAACCTTTTGTAGACCTTTTAGCTACTTATTGGAACCAGAAGGGAAGTCAATGAGTGACTATTTGACCTTTGGAACAAAAATTTGTTCAGTAGGTCAAATATGGACTTTGTACAGCCATAACATGTAAAAAAAAAAAAAAAAATGTAAACCTTTTTGTGGAACTTTTAGCTACTTATTGGAACCAGAAGGAAAGTCAATGAGTGACTTTTTGACCTTTGGGACAAACATTTATTCAGTAGGTCAAATATGGACTTTGTACAGCAAAAAAAAATAAAAATAAAATTTTTTTAACCTTTTTTAGCCCTGTAAGCTACTTATTGGAAACAGAAGGGAAGTCAATGAGTGACTTTTTGACCTTTGGGACAAAAATGTGTTCAGTAGGTCAAATATGGACTTCTGTACAGCCATAATATGTTAAAAAAAACAAAAAAAACATTAAAACCTTTTGTAGACCTTTTAGCTACTAATAGGAACCAGAAGGAAACTCAATGAGTGACTTTTTGACCTTTGGGACAAAAATTTGTTCAGTAGGTCAAATATGGGCTTCTGTACAGCCATAATATGTAAAAAAAAAAATTTTTTTAAATTAAACCTTTTGTAGACCATTTAGCTATTTATTGGAACCAGAAGGAAACTCAATGAGTGACTTTTTGACCTTTGGAACAAAAATGTGTTCAGTAGGTGAAATATGGACTTTTGTAGAGCCATAATATGTAAAAAAAAAAAAAAAAGAAAAAAAAAAATGTACACCTTTTGTAGACCTTTTAGCTACTTATTGGAACCAGAAGGAAACTCAATGAGTGACTTTTTGACCTTTGGAACAAAAATGTGTTCAGTAGGTCAAATATGGACTTTTGTAGAGCCATAATATGTATAAAAAAAAAAAAAAAAAAAAAATAAAAAAAAAAGGTACACCTTTTGTAGACCTTTTAGCTACTTATTGGAACCAGAAGGAAAGTCGATGAGTGACTTTTTGACCTTTGGGACAAAAGTTTTTTCAGTAGGTCAAATATGGACTTCTGTACAGCCATAACATGTCAAACATTTTTGTGGAAATGTTGGCTAGTAAATGGAATAAGAAGGGAAGTGAATAAGTATGTATAGAAAATTAGTGTTTAAGGACTATTAGGCCTAAAACATGTTCTTTAGGTCAAATATGGACATCTGTACAGCCATAACATGTCAAACATTTTTGTGGAAATTTTGGCTAGTAAAGGGAATAAGAAGGGTACTCAATGAGTATGTATAGTGAATTAGTGTGTATGGACTCTTAATCCAAAAACATGTTCAGTAGGTCAAATATGGACTTCTTGTACAGCCATAATATGTAAAAAAAAAAAAAAAAATTTAAACCTTTTGTAGACGTTTTAGCTACTAATTGGAACCAGAAGGGAAGTCAGTGAGTGACTTTTTGACCTTTGGGACAAAAATTTGTTCAGTAAGTCAAATATGGACTTTGTACAGCCATAATATGTAAAAAAAAAAAAATCTTAATAATTTTTACCTTTTGTAGACCTTTTAGCTACTTATTGGAACCAGAAGGAAAGTCAATGAGTGACTTTTTGACTTTTGGGACAAAAATTTGTTCAGTAGGTCAAATGGTCTTCTGTACAGCCATAATATGTAAAAAAAATAAATGTAAACCTTTTGTAGACCTTTTAGCTACTTATTGGAATCAGAAGGAAAGTGAATGAGTGACTTTTTGACCTTTGGGACAAAAATTTGTTCAGTAGGTCAAATATGGACTTCTGTACAGCCATAACCTGTAAAACATTTTTGTGGAAATTTTGGCTAGGAATGGGAATATGAAGGGAAGTCAATGAGTATGTATAGTAAATTAGTGTTTATGGACTCTTTGGGCCAAAAATATGTTAAGTCAAAAATGGACTTCTAAAGAGCCATAACATGTAAAAAAAAAAAAAGTTAAAAAATCTTTTGTGGAACTTTTGGCTGGTAATTCGATTCAGAAGGGAAGTCAATGAGTATGTATAGTAAGTTAGTGTTTAAGGACTCTTAATCCAAAAATATGTTCAGTAGGTCAAATATGGACTTCTTGTACAGCCATAATATGTAAAAAAAAAAAAAAAAAAATTTAAACCTTTTGTAGACGTTTTAGCTACTAATTGGAACCAGAAGGGAAGTCAGTGAGTGACTTTTTGACCTTTGGGACAAAAATTTGTTCAGTAAGTCAAATATGGACTTTGTACAGCCATAATATGTAATAATAATAATAATAATGGTAATAATAATAATAATAATAATAATAATAAGAAAAATTTAAACCTTTTGTAGACCTTTTAGCTACTTATTGGAATCAGAAGGAAAGTGAATGAGTGACTTTTTGACCTTTGGGACAAAAATTTGTTCAGTAGGTCATATATGGACTTCGGTACAGCCATAATATGTAAAATAATAATAATAATAATAATGATAATTTTTAAACTTTTGTAGAACTTTTAGCTACTAATTGGAACAAGAAGGAAAGTCAATGAGTGACTTTCTGACCTTTGGGAAAAAAATTGTTCAGTAGGTCAAATATGGACTTCTGTACAGCCATAATATGTATAAAAAAATGAAAAATTAAAAAAAATTTTTTTAAAACTTTTGTAGACCTTTTAGCTACTTATTGGAACCAGAAGGAAAGTCAATGAGTGACTTTTTGACCTTTGGGACAAAAAATTGTTCAGTAGGTCAAATTTGGACTTCTGTACAGCCATAATATGTAAAAAATAAAATAAAAGAAATAAAGAAATAAAGACATTTAAACCTTTTTTAGACCTGTGAGATACTTATTGGAATCAGTAGGGAAATCAATGAGTGACTTTTTGACCTTTGGGACAAAAATTTGTTCAATAGGTCAAATGGACTTCTGTACAGCCATAATATGTAAAATAATAATAATAATAATAATAATAATAATAATAATAATAATAATAATAATAATAATAATAATACAAAATTAAAACTTTTGTAGACATTTGAGCTACTTATTGGAACCAGAAGGAAAGTGAATGAGTGACTTTTTGACTTTTGGTATAAAAATTTGTTCAGTAGGTCAAATTTGGACTTCTGTAAAGCCATAATATGTAAAAAAATAAATAAAAAGAATAAATGTAAACCTTCTGTAGACCTTTTAGCTACTAATTGGAACCAGAAGGGAAGTCAATGAGTGACTTTTTGACCTTTGGGACAAAAATTTGTTCAGTAGGTCAAATATGGACTTCTGTACAGCCATAATATGTTAAAAAAAAAAAAAAAAAAAAACATTAAAACCTTTTGTAGACCTTTTAGCTACTAATAGGAACCAGAAGGAAACTCAATGAGTGACTTTTTGACCTTTGGGACAAAAATTTGTTCAGTAGGTCAAATATGGGCTTCTGTACAGCCATAATATGTAAAAAAAAAATTTTTTTAAATAAAACCTTTTGTAGACCATTTAGCTATTTATTGGAACCAGAAGGAAACTCAATGAGTGACTTTTTGACCTTTGGAACAAAAATGTGTTCAGTAGGTCAAATATGGACTTCTGTACAGCCATAACATGTAAAACATTTTTGTGGAAATTTTGGCTAGGAATGGGAATATGAAGGGAAGTCAATGAGTATGTATAGTAAATTAGTGTTTATGGACTCTTTGGGCCAAAAATATGTTAAGTCAAAAATGGACTTCTAAAGAGCCATAACATGTAAAAAAAAAAAAATTTAAAAATCTTTTGTGGAACTTTTGGCTGGTAATTGGATTCAGAAGGGAAGTCAATGAGTATGTATAGTAAGTTAGTGTTTAAGGACTCTTAGGCCAAAAACATGTTCAGTAGGTCAAATATGGACTTCTGTACAGCCATAATATGTAAAAGAAATTTTAAAATTAAAACCTTTTGTAGACGTTTTAGCTACTAATTGGAACCAGAAGGGAAGTCAATGGGTGACTTTTTGACCTTTGGGACAAAAATTTCTTCAGTAGGTCAAATATGGACTTTGTACAGCCATAATATGTAAAAAAAAAAAAAAAAAAAAAAAAAATATTAAAACCTTTTGTAGACTTTTTAGCTACTAATTGGAACCAGAAAGAAAGTCAATGAGTGGCTTTTTGACCTTTGGGAAAAAAATATGTTCAGTAGGTCAAATATGGACTTCTGTACAGCCACAACATGTCAAACATTTTTGTGGAAATGTTGGCTAGTAAATGGAATAAGAAGGGAAGTGAATAAGTATGTATAGTAAATTAGTGTTTAAGGACTATTAGGCCTAAAACATGTTCTTTAGGTCAAATATGGACATCTGTACAGCCATAACATGTCAAACATTTTTGTGGAAATTTTGGCTAGTAAAGGGAATAAGAAGGGTACTCAATGAGTATGTATAGTGAATTAGTGTGTATGGACTCTTAATCCAAAAATATGTTCAGTAGGTCAAATATGGACTTCTTGTACAGCCATAATATGTAAAAAAAAAAAAAAAAAATTTTTAAACCTTTTGTAGACGTTTTAGCTACTTATTGGAACCAGAAGGAAAGTCAATGAGTGACTTTTTGACTTTTGGGACAAAAATTTGTTCAGTAGGTCAAATGGTCTTCTGTACAGCCATAATATGTAAAAAAAAAAAAAAAGTAAACCTTTTGTAGACCTTTTAGCTACTTATTGGAATCAGAAGGAAAGTGAATGAGTGACTTTTTGACCTTTGGGACAAAAATTTGTTCAGTAGGTCAAATATGGACTTCTGTACAGCCATTATATGTAAAAAAAAAAATATATAATAATAATAATAATATTTAAACTTTTGTAGACCTATTAGCTACTAATTGGAACAAGAAGGAAAGTCAATGAGTGACTTTCTGACCTTTGGGAAAAAAATTGTTCAGTAGGTCAAATATGGACTTCTGTACAGCCATAATATGTATAAAAAAATAAAAATAATTTTTTTTTTTCTTTTTTAAACCTTTTGTAGACCTTTTAGCTACTTATTGGAACCAGAAGGAAAGTCAATGAGTGACTTTTTGACCTTTGGGACAAAAAATTGTTCAGTAGGTCAAATTTGGACTTCTGTACAGCCATAATATGTAAAAAATAAAATAAAATAAAGAAAGAAATAAAGAAATTTAAACCTTTTTTAGACCTGTGAGATACTTATTGGAATCAGTAGGGAAATCAATGAGTGACTTTTTGACCTTTGGGACAAAAATTTGTTCAGTAGGTCAAATATGGACTTCTGTACAGCCATAACATGTAAAACATTTTTGTGGAAATTTTGGCTAGGAATGGGAATATGAAGGGAAGTCAATGAGTATGTATAGTAAATTAGTGTTTATGGACTCTTTGGGCCAAAAAATGTTAAGTCAAAAATGGACTTCTAAAGAGCCATAACATGTAAAAAAAAAAAAAAGTTAAAAAATCTTTTGTGGAACTTTTGGCTGGTAATTGGATTCAGAAGGGAAGTCAATGAGTATGTATAGTAAGTTAGTGTTTAAGGACTCTTAGGCCAAAAACATGTTCAGTAGGTCAAATATGGACTTCTGTACAGCCATAATATGTAAAAGAAATTTTAAAATTAAAACCTTTTGTAGACGTTTTAGCTACTAATTGGAAACAGAAGGGAAGTCAATGAGTGACTTTTTGACCTTTGGGACAAAAAATTGTTCAATAGGTCAAATGGACTTCTGTACAGCCATAATATGTAATAATAATAATAATAATGGTAATAATAATAATAATAATAATAATAATAATAATAATAAGAAAAATTTAAACCTTTTGTAGACATTTTAGCTACTTATTGGAACCAGAAGGAAAGTGAATGAGTGACTTTTTGACCTTTGGGACAAAAATTTGTTCAATAGGTCAAATGGACTTCTGTACAGCCATAATATGTAAAATAATAATAATAATAATAATAATAATAATAATAATAATAATACAAAATTAAAACTTTTGTAGACATTTGAGCTACTTATTGGAACCAGAAGGAAAGTGAATGAGTGACTTTTTGACTTTTGGTAAAAAAAATTGTTCAGTAGGTCAAATATGGACTTCTGTACAGCCATAATATGTAAAAGAAATTTTTATATTAAAACCTTTTGTAGACGTTTTAGCTACTAATTGGAACCAGAAGGGAAGTCAATGGGTGACTTTTTGACCTTTGGGACAAAAATTTCTTCAGTAGGTCAAATATGGACTTTGTACAGCCATAATATGTAAAAATAAAAAAAAATAAAAAAAAAAATATTAAAACCTTTTGTAGACTTTTTAGCTACTAATTGGAACCAGAAAGAAAGTCAATGAGTGGCTTTTTGACCTTTGGGAAAAAAATATGTTCAGTAGGTCAAATATGGACTTCTGTACAGCCACAACATGTCAAACATTTTTGTGGAAATGTTGGCTAGTAAATGGAATAAGAAGGGAAGTGAATAAGTATGTATAGTAAATTAGTGTTTAAGGACTATTAGGCCTAAAACATGTTCTTTAGGTCAAATATGGACATCTGTACAGCCATAACATGTCAAACATTTTTGTGGAAATTTTGGCTAGTAAAGGGAATAAGAAGGGTACTCAATGAGTATGTATAGTGAATTAGTGTGTATGGACTCTTAATCCAAAAATATGTTCAGTAGGTCAAATATGGACTTCTTGTACAGCCATAATATGTAAAAAAAAAAAAAAGTAAACCTTTTGTAGACCTTTTAGCTACTTATTGGAATCAGAAGGAAAGTGAATGAGTGACTTTTTGACTTTTGGGACAAAAATTTGTTCAGTAGGTCAAATGGTCTTCTGTACAGCCATAATATGTAAAAAAAAAAAAAAGTAAACCTTTTGTAGACCTTTTAGCTACTTATTGGAATCAGAAGGAAAGTGAATGAGTGACTTTTTGACCTTTGGGACAAAAATTTGTTCAGTAGGTCAAATATGGACTTCTGTACAGCCATTATATGTAAAAAAAAAAATATATATAATAATAATAATAATATTTAAACTTTTGTAGACCTATTAGCTACTAATTGGAACAAGAAGGAAAGTCAATGAGTGACTTTCTGACCTTTGGGAAAAAAATTGTTCAGTAGGTCAAATATGGACTTCTGTACAGCCATAATATGTATAAAAAAATAAAAAAATAAT
This sequence comes from Gobio gobio, assembly GCF_949357685.1. Taxonomy (NCBI): domain Eukaryota; kingdom Metazoa; phylum Chordata; class Actinopteri; order Cypriniformes; family Gobionidae; genus Gobio; species Gobio gobio. The sequence continues at coordinate 15,992,174 of NC_137119.1, forward strand.
TTTTTTTTTTTTTTTTTTAAACCTTTTGTAGACCTTTTAGCTACTTATTGGAACCAGAAGGAAAGTCAATGAGTGACTTTTTGACCTTTGGGACAAAAAATTGTTCAGTAGGTCAAATTTGGACTTCTGTACAGCCATAATATGTAAAAAATAAAATAAAAGAAATAAAGAAATAAAGAAATTTAAACCTTTTTTAGACCTGTGAGATACTTATTGGAATCAGTAGGGAAATCAATGAGTGACTTTTTGACCTTTGGGACAAAAATTTGTTCAGTAGGTCAAATATGGACTTCTGTACAGCCATAACATGTAAAACATTTTTGTGGAAATTTTGGCTAGGAATGGGAATATGAAGGGAAGTCAATGAGTATGTATAGTAAATTAGTGTTTATGGACTCTTTGGGCCAAAAAATGTTAAGTCAAAAATGTACTTCTAAAGAGCCATAACATGTAAAAAAAAAAAAAAGTTAAAAAATCTTTTGTGGAACTTTTGGCTGGTAATTGGATTCAGAAGGGAAGTCAATGAGTATGTATAGTAAGTTAGTGTTTAAGGACTCTTAGGCCAAAAACATGTTCAGTAGGTCAAATATGGACTTCTGTACAGCCATAATATGTAAAAGAAATTTTAAAATTAAAACCTTTTGTAGACGTTTTAGCTACTAATTGGAAACAGAAGGGAAGTCAATGAGTGACTTTTTGACCTTTGGGACAAAAAATTGTTCAATAGGTCAAATGGACTTCTGTACAGCCATAATATGTAATAATAATAATAATAATGGTAATAATAATAATAATAATAATAATAAGAAGAAAAATTTAAACCTTTTGTAGACATTTTAGCTACTTATTGGAACCAGAAGGAAAGTGAATGAGTGACTTTTTGACCTTTGGGACAAAAATTTGTTCAATAGGTCAAATGGACTTCTGTACAGCCATAATATGTAAAATAATAATAATAATAATAATAATAATAATAATAATAATAATAATAAATATAGCTGCAAGCAGCAATACCGGGGCCAAGCGCAAAGAAGAAGACAAGACATGCCAAAATGGCTGGCAGTGTCAGATCAACTGGAGCAATGAGCAATTAATCACGTTTTAAGATGATTTTAAGCAAAAGGCTGAAAATGCATTGTAGTCTGAGAGTGTCAGACCAACTGCAACAATTAACAATTATACAGTTTAAGAAGATTAGGCAAAATGGCTGAAATATCATATATTGAGTCACTGATAATGTAAGTTAATGGTTTATCACTTTTGACCAATAGGTGGCACAGATACGAAATTGATGTGGTGTGGTCAGAATAAGGGAAAAATGACACATGCAAAGTTTGATGCCAATATGTCAAAGCATTGCAGAGATACAGCCTCAAGAGTAATTTTGGCATAATGGCTCAACTTCGTCGCTGCGGTTTACAAAAACGGTTTCATCTATTGATGCAAAATCCTTAACTTTTTGTTGACACAGTCTGAAGATGATACGATTCGATTTTGGTGGAAATTGGACAAACGGTCTAGGATGAGTTTGAAAAAGTAGGTTTTGATCAAATAAGAACATTGAGGACAGGATGTTTGACCAAATATGGAAAAATTAGTATCTCTGTTCTCGGCATGAGCCAATGACTGTATTATGACCAGTTTCATTAAACTAGGCTAATTTAATCAAAAGTTATTAGCATGTTTGTAAATTTTGTTATAACCTCTGACCACAAGGTGGCACTGTCCCAAAACGTTTTGAGTACCTTAAAAGCATGGTGCGGAAGACATGATTTTTGGACAAACAGTTCAAAAGTTATAAGCAAAAATAGCCATTTTTTGTATCTCCGGACCAGTAGGTGGCGCTGCGTCGAAACGCTGCATGTTGCTTCAGGTCATGCTTGTGATGACATATACCAAGATTGGTTTGAATACGATAAAGCGTTGTGGAGATATAGGCTTATGAGTGTTTTTGCAACCGCTACGCAAAATTTGTGTGCGCGTTTATCGAAAACGATTTGACAAATCAACTTGATTTGCAAGATTTTTTTGTCAGCATGGTCTGAAGATGATCTGGTTCAATTTTCGTGCAAATCGGACAAACCGTCTAGGACGAGTTCGTAAAAGTAGGTTTTTTGGAAAATTAAAAATGGCGGGGAAATTATCATGACCAAAAATGACATCATAGGTTGCAATTGAATCGGCATGAGCCAATGACTCTATTATGACCAGTTTTAATATACTAGGCTAATTTAATCAAAAGTTATTAGCATTTTTGTCAAGTTTGTTATATCTTTTGACCACAAGGTGGCACTGCCCTAAAACTTTTTGAGTACTTTCAGGGTATAGCAAGGAAGTCACATACCGAGTTTAGTAACAATATACTAATGCATTTGTAAAATATAGCATTTTTTGACAAAATTCAAAATGGCCGACAGCCAAAATGGCCGATATGGTAAAATTGAATATCAGACGACTCGGCATGCCGTCATGAATGTAACGAGACCACTTTTATGATTTTTGGACAAACAGTTCAGAAGTTATAAGCAAAAATAGCAATTTTTCGTATCTCCGGACCAGTAGGTGGCGCTGCGCCGAAACGCTGTATGTTGCCTCAAGTCATGCTTGTGATGACATGTACCAAGTTTGGTTTGAATACGATAAAGCGTTGCGGATATATTGCCTTAAGAGTGTTTTTGCAACCGCTACGTAAAATTTGTTTGCGCGTTTATCGCAAATGATTTGACGAATCAACTTGATTTGCAAGATTTTTTGTCAGCATGGTCTGAAGATGATCTGGTTCAATTTTCGTGCAAATCGGATGAACCGTCTAGGACGAGTTCGTAAAAGTAGGTTTTTCGGAAAATTCAAAATGGCGGGAAAATTTTTATGACGGAAAATGACGTCATAGGGTGCAATCGAATCGTCTTGAGCCAAGGAATCAGAGGAAAAAAGAATTTTGTTTCTAGCCCTTATGGTTCAAAAGTTATTAGCATAAACATGAGTCAAATTTTGGACTGATGGTGGCGCTAGATGGATTGAGTTTGAGACTCCAAATTTGCTACGGTGACATTTCAGACTGTCCTCTATTAGTGTGCCAAATTTCACAACTTTTTACCATACGGTTCTATGGGCTGCCATAGACTTCGTGGCGGAAGAAGAAGAAGAAGATGAATAAATATAGCTGCAAGCAGCAATACCGGGGCCAAGCGCAAAGAAGAAGACAAGACATGCCAAAATGGCTGGCAGTGTCAGATCAACAGGAGCAATGAGCAATTAATCACGTTTTAAGATGATTTGAAGCAAAAGGCTGAAAATGCATTGTAGTCTGAGAGTGTCAGACCAACTGCAACAATTAACAAATATAGCTGCAAGCAGCAATACCGGGGCCAAGCGCAAAGAAGAAGACAAGACATGCCAAAATGGCTGGCAGTGTCAGATCAACTGGAGCAATGAGCAATTAATCACGTTTTAAGATGATTTTAGGCAAAAGGCTGAAAAATGCATTGTAGTCTGAGAGTGTCAGACCAACTGCAACAATTAACAATTATACAGTTTAAGAAGATTAGGCAAAATGGCTGAAATATCATATATAGAGTCACTGATAATATAAGTTAATGGTTTATCACTTTTGACCAATAGGTGGCACAGTTACGAAATTGATGTGGTGTAGTCAGAATAAGGGAACAATGACACATGCAAAGTTTGATGCCAATATGTCAAAGCATTGCAGAGATACAGCCTCAAGAGTCATTTTGGCATCATGGCTCAACTTCGTCACTGCGGTTTACAAAAACGGTTTCATCTATTGATGCAAAATCCCTAACTTTTTGTTGACATAGTCTGAAGATGATACGATTCGATTTTGGTGGAAATTGGATAAACGGTCTAGGATGAGTTTGAAAAAGTAGGTTTTGATCAAATAAGAACATTGAGGACAGGATGTTTGACCAAATATGGCAAAATTAGTATCTATGTTCTCGGCATGAGCCAATAAATGTATTATGACCAGTTTCAATATACTAGGCTAATTTAATCAAAAGTTATTAGCATTTTTGTCAAGTTTGTTATATCTTTTGACCACAAGGTGGCACTGCCCTAAAACTTTTTGAGTACCTTCAGGGCATAGCATGGAAGTCACATACCGAGTTTAGTAACAATATACTAATGCATTTGTAAAATATAGCATTTTTTGACAAAATTCAAAATGGCCGACAGCCAAAATGGCCGATATGGTAAAATTGAATATCAGACGACTCGGCATGCCGTCCTGAATGTAACGAGACCACTTTTATGATTTTTGGACAAACAGTTCAGAAGTTATAAGCAAAAATAGCCATTTTTCGTATCTCCGGACCAGTAGGTGGCGCTGCGCCGAAACGCTTTATGTTGCCTCAAGTCATGCTTGTGATGACATGTACCAAGTTTGGTTTGAATACGATAAAGCGTTGCGGAGATATTGCCTTAAGTGTGTTTTTGCAACCGCTACGTAAAATTTGTTTGCGCGTTTATCGCAAATGATTTGACGAATCAACTTGATTTGCAAGATTTTTTGTCAGCATGGTCTGAAGATGATCTGGTTCAATTTTCGTGCAAATCGGACAAACCGTCTAGGACGAGTTCGCAAAAGTAGGTTTTTTGGAAAATTAAATATGGCGGGGAAATTATCATGACCGAAAATGACGTCATAGGATGCAATTGAATCGGCATGAGCCAATGAATGTATTATGACCAGTTTCATTATACTAAACTAATTAAATCAAAAGTTATTAGCATTTTTGTCAAGTTTGTTATAACTTTTGACCACAAGGTGGCACTGCCCCAAAACTTTTTGAGTACCTTCAAAGCATGGTGCGGAAGACCCATACCAAGTTTCGTAACGATAGACTAATGCGTTTGTAAAATATAGTATTTTAGCACATAATTCAAAATGGCCGAGAGCCAAAATGGCCGATATGGTAAAATTGAATATCAGACAACTCTGAATACCGTCCTGAATCTAACGAGACAACTTTTATGATTTTTGGACAAACAGTTCAAAAGTTATAAGCAAAAATAGCCATTTTTTGTATCTCCGGACCAGTAGGTGGCGCTGCGCCGAAACGCTGCAAGTTGCCTCAAGTCATGCTTGTGATGACATGTACCAAGTTTGGATTGAACACGATAAAGCATTGTGGAGATATAGCCTTATGAGTGTTTTTGCAACCGCTACGTAAAATTTGTGTGCACGTTTATCAAAAACGATTTGACGAATCAACTTGATTTGCAAGATTTTTTGTCAGCATGGTCTGAAGATGATCTGGTTCAATTTTCGTGCAAATCGGACAAACCGTCTAGGACGAGTTCGCAAAAGTAGGTTTTTTGGAAAATTAAATATGGCGGGGAAATTATCATGACCGAAAATGACGTCATAGGATGCAATTGAATCGGCATGAGCCAATGAATGTATTATGACCAGTTTCATTATACAAAGCTAATTAAATCAAAAGTTATTAGCATTTTTGTCAAGTTTGTTATAACTTTTGACCACAAGGTGGCACTGCCCCAAAACTTTTTGAGTACCTTCAGGGCATGGAGTGGAAGTCACATACCGAGTTTAGTAACAATACACTAATGCATTTGTAAAATATAGCATTTTAGCACATAATTCAAAATGGCCGACAGCCAAAATGGCCGATATGGTAAAATTGAATATCAGACGACTTGGCATGCCGTCCTGAATCTAACGAGACCACTTTTATGATTTTTGGACAAACGGTTCAAAAGTTATAAGCAAAAACAGCCATTTTTTGTATCTCCGGACCAGCAGGTGGCGCTGCGCCGAGACACTGCATGTTGCCTCAAGTCATGCTTGTGATGACATGTACCAAGTTTGGTTTGAATACGATAAAGCGTTGCGGAGATATTGCCTTAAGAGTGCTTTTGCAACCGCTACGTAAAATTTGTTTGCGCGTTTATCGCAAATGATTTGACGAATCAACTTGATTTGCAAGATTTTTTGTCAGCATGGTCTGAAGATGATCTGGTTCAATTTTCGTGCAAATCGGATGAACCGTCTAGGACGAGTTCGCAAAAGTAGGTTTTTCGGTTAATTAAAAATGGCGGGAAAATTATTATGACGGAAAATGACGTCATAGGGTGCAATCGAATTGTCTTGAGCCAAGGAATCAGAGGGAAAAAGAATTTCGTTTCTAGCCCTTATGGTTCAAAAGTTATTAGCATAAACATGAGTCTAATTTTGGACTGATGGTGGCGCTAGAGGGATTGAGTTAGAGACTCAAAATTTGCTATGGTGACATTTCAGACTGTCCTCTATTAGTGTGCCAAATTTCATAACTTTTTACCATACGGTTCTATGGGCTGCCATAGACTTCGTGGCGGAAGAAGAAGAAGATGAATAATAAATATAGCTGCAAGCAGCAATACCGGGGCCAAGCGCAAAGAAGAAGACAAGACATGCCAAAATGGCTGGCAGTGTCAGATCAACTGCAGAAATGAGCAATTAATCACGTTTTAAGATGATTTTAGGCAATAGGCTGAAAAATGCATTGTAGTTTGAGTGTGTCAAACCAACTGCAACAATGAACAATTATACAGTTTAAGAAGATTAGGCAAAATGGCTGAAATATCATATATAGAGTCACTAATAATATAATTTAATGGTTTATCACTTTTGACCAATAGGGGGCACAGTTACGAAATTGATGTGGTGTGGTCAAAATAAGGGAACAATGACACATGCAAAGTTTGATGCCAATATGTCAAAGCATTGCAGAGATACAACGTCTAGAGTCATTTTGGCCTCATGCCTCAAATTCGTTTGCAGCGATATACAAAAACGGTTTTGCCTATAAACGCAAAATCCATAATATTTTCTTGGCACAGCCTGAAGATGATACGATTAAATTTTTGTGAAAATCGGACAAACGGCCTAGGAGAGTTTGAAGAAGTAGTTTTTTAACAAATAGCAAGATGGAGGACAGGAAGTTTGACCAAGTATGGCAAAATTTATATTTATGTTCTCAGCAGTAGCCAAGGAATGTATTATGACCAGTTTCATTATTATAGACAAATTTATTCAAAAGTTATTAGCGTTTTTGTATATCTTGTTATACATTTTGACCACAAGGTGGCGCTGCCCTGAAACCTTTTGAGTACCTTCAGGGCATGGTGCAGAACTCGAACACATAACGAGTTTCGTAATTATACTCCAAAGCGTTATTTAAACAAAGGCCTAGAATAAATTTTTCATAATCCTGTATTTCATGTTTTTTCTATTATTGTGCCACCAAGAGATATGATACCACCATTTTTTATGTGTCCTCGGAGTGAGCCCATACATATGTGTCGATTTTGGTGAAAATATCTCATTTTGTTTTTGAGTTATAGACATTTATATGAAAAAACACATAAAAAATTACTGACACCTGACTTTGATTGGATTTTACTTCCCCTTAATGTCAATATTTTGACATTTGGGTATTAACACTTGGCTATCGACCTATGTTTCAGAACTTCTGACGCTGGTTTCGTCTTGGTCAGACTAGCATTCGAAGATATCCGCTAATGTTTTTTTAGCGCTAAGTTACCATGCTGCGAAATCTGGCAAGTCTGGTATCGTTGGACTTGGCAAGGATTCAGGAGACAAAAAAAAGTTACTCCTATGAAAACAAGTCAACCACAACCAAAGTTATAAGCATTTGGGAGGGGCAATCTCCACTAGGTGGTGCTGTTTCTAAACCTCTCAGGCTACCTCAGGTCATCGTGGCGATGACCCATACTGAGTTTTGTCAACCCTATGTCAACCTAAAATGTATTGCTGAGATCACAAAATATGGCGGAAAATGAATACTTAAACAATAATACTTAAACAATAGGCTTAAACAATAATATTTTATACAGACTAAACATGCTCACACACACAAACACACATTTTGTTGTAGATTTGTGAAATATATGGTGGGAACAAAATGTTTACTGCAAGTTTTTTTCAGGTTTCACATTACTCATCATGTGGCACAATTGTCAATACCAATACTTCAATAGAAAGGAAGTGATGCCTTTTACAAAATGTGATTGTAAATGTTATAATAGTGATTTTATAATGTCTAAATATGAATTACAGATCAATATTAGGGAGTAATATGAGCACAAATTGATGATAATAACTTAGTAGAAGCTGTATCGTTAGATTTTAGCTCAGCATTTTATGTAATGGATCATAAATTATTGCTGGATAAATTGATTGTTTAATATGTGACAATGACTACGTTTACATGGACAACAATACTCCGATATTAATCTGATTAAGACCATACTCTGATTAAGAATCTACCATCTAAACAGTGATTTCTAATTACCTTAATCTGGTTAAAGCCATACTTGAATTAAAGGTCCCATGGCATGGCATTTTTCTATCATTTTATAGTGTTTCCTGAGGTGTACTTATATTGTTAGTATGATTTTTACATCATAAAATGTTAGGGGTGTGCATTGGCACTGCCCTCACAATTCGATTCGATTACGATTCACCAGGTAACGATTCGATTCAATTCGATTCTACGATGCATTGCGATGCATCAAAATTCTACTGCACACAACAAGGCAAATTTTTAATCAGTCATGAGGCAATACAAGCAGTCAGATATTGAACAACAGATTGTATTGGCTGCTATGTGTGTATTATCACTCTCCTGTATCTTTGACATAAATGTCATTAAATAAAATAAAATTGAATGGTACAGTAAAAAGCTTTGAGACAGGGCACTTCATGAACTCCTGTGCAAATATTAATCCGTAATTACAGTCACACTATTGTAACAACAACCACCACCCAGGCACCCAGCAATAAAAATATTCAGTGCAACACACACAGTAACGTTGACACTAGGGACTCGTCAATTCTCGTGCTTGATTTTAGTGTGGCAGGCGCGTTAGCAGGGCGTAAGCAGCGCATATTTTTTTCGGCGCCCATGTTAACAGATTAGAGCATTCACATCGCACGCAGAGGCGGCACGGCAGCGCATCGCAGGAGGAGAAGCAGCAGTAGTGCCGCGATCGTTTCGGCGCCGAGTCTATTTTGCCGCGCTGCTCACGCTGATTTAAAGCCACAGTGGATTGTTCTTGATCAAAACTGACCAGATTAACATGGAAAATAACAAATTCCACCATGAAATCATGTAGTGAAGTGCCCCGTGTGTTTCACAATCACCATATGACATCCAGAGCTGTTAAAAAAATTAAAAACACAACACTGCCAGAAGTTTTTGCCCAAACTTCAAAAGCCTGTTTAAATTATTAAAACTAGAAGCATATATTCACTTTAATGTTAACTTACATTTATCATGTGAACTACTTATATACAACAAGTTATATGCATGCATATGTGTTTGGGACAGAGGGGAACACGGTCGCATTTGCAGCATGCTGCCCATCATAAATCAAAGCACGAGACAGACGGGGCTCGGAGGAGAAGACCGTAAATGTGACATAATGTACAATATTTGTCTGCATTTGCAATATCCGCGCGAGACAAACGCTGCCAGTGTGAATTCACAATGGGGGCGCGGGCTCCGGCTCTCCATACCCACCGCTCCGCGTGCGGTGTGAAGCCGGCGTCAGAATCCGAAATGTGCCCAGATGTCCGCTTTCCAATCTTTGGGTGCGTTTTTAATACCCGTCTATCGCGGTCATCTCCCTCCGCCTCAGCCATCTTGATTGTTGTTGTTATGACCCTGGAAATAATTGAAACTTCACAACTTTATTGTCCAACTCAAGTCCAGAAAATAAACGGTGACATAATCGATTATGGCACTTTGCCGCATCGATGCTGAATCGTGCATGCCCCGCATTGCGATGCATCGCTGAATCGATTATTGTTGACACCACTATAAAATGTCATAATTTAGAAATAAAAGGCATTTTTTCTATACTGCTGTTTGCCCTGTGGCTGAATGCACTGCTTCAAGAGGCGTGTATGCTGTGAGACTTCAGTAAAAACGCCCACTGTTGTGATTGGCTGACATCTTTGCATTTTAAATGAGCGGAGGGGGCGCGGTTTAACGAGGCACGAGCAGGCACGAGTCTGCCAGAGACGGATGGACCGGTGTTCACTTCTCATCAGTTCTCTCAGCATGTCTCAGTTCAGGGTGAACTGTTGTAGTTACTAGCATATACTTCAGGTTATTCGTTTATTTCTAGTCGGAGGGACTGTCACTCATGTGGATCAGCGCTGACTCGAGACGCGAACCGTTTAGAACGATTCAGTCCGATTTGGTGAACTGGTTCGGTTCACTAAAAAGAACCGATTCAAAAGAATGATTCGTTCGCGAACCGGACATCACAGGGAGACGGAGCGATTGCTAACAAAGTTATTTATAGTAACTACTGAGTTATGAGAGCGCTGTCTGTCAGCGCGAGTTTATTGTGTTTGTATCTGAGAGTTCTGAATAAACACGAGTCCCAGTCACGCCGAGTCCGTCTTCATCATTATTCTACCAACTTTGTAACACATGCAATGTACCATTACAGCGAGATGAACGAGTTAGTAAGTGTTGAGTATAGCATTATTTCTAGATATGTTCCAATCATATGAAAAGCGTCAGTGACGCGCATTGAGTAACTTACACAGCGCAAACAAAGACACAACAGCAGTAATCGAATGTAATCCAGTTTATTGTGGGGAAAGCTGGCTAGCCTAGCCCAGATATGCTCACGCTTACCCTCCTTCTGCTTAATCTCACGCCGCGTTTGGTGCCTCCGCTGTGGGCCAGATGCAGTACTGGGGGTCGGGGATGTTGAAGGCCGAGCTTCGGCGTGTGTGAGGTTTATCTCTACAGATGTGACTCTGCTGGTGTTGAGCAGAAAAGACTGTATGCACATTTAAGAACAGATAGACGCGACGAGGACGTACAAAAACACTGACTCACAAGATAGAAAACACCTTTCTGTCGGGAGAGAAGCCGCAGTGTGTGCACGAATAATAAATAATTAGCTACACATAAGAAATTAATGATCACAGATCAGAAGGAACTGAAGAAAGACTTCTGTTTTCATTTGTACATCCAAACACTGAGAAACTGCCAGCGTTCACTCGTTCACAAGTAATGATCTCTCGAGCACTTGCAAGGGCGTGCCAGATTCTCTGGGTGGAGGAAAGGGAGGAAACCGTTCCTGCTTGGACGTCAAACCAGGAGACTTCAGGATTGGCTCGTCTGGGCTGTCATTTTCTCAAAGGCAGAGAAAGACAGCCAGAACTCGGTTTTACACCGATCAACATTTCTATACACTTGGGGACAATATTCAGGCTAGGGGAACTCATATTAATGTTGAAATACCTCATAAAATGAAGATTTCATGCCATGGGACCTTTAAACAAAAATCGAATTAAGACATGTGGAGTATGCCTATTTTAGTCGCATCATCGAAGTGCATTGTAGACATGTATACACCTTAATCAAACTATTAACGTCGTCGTGTAGGAGTTTTCGCCGCATTTTGTGACAGGATACACACACACACACACACACCAGGCAAGTGCAGAGCGGAGGAGGGCTTTGGAGCGCGAGCCCCTGTCCTTTTTAAAAATGTATCAAAAGTGCCCCTCTCAACAATCATCAATAATATTGTGACAAATAAAACAGAATTTGAATTATAATTAATAAAACAGCGCATACAAAACAGTAACAAGGCACTCAAATGTCCCGTTTATCTTTTACGTATCTGTCAGTTTGAAATGTCGTTGCCATGACGTGTTGCTATGGTTGGTGCGTGTCTTGCTTGACTGCTCATTCTGACACTGCCTCCTCCATATTTTTTTCTTTGTGTTGTAATATGTAAAAGTACATTGTAAAAGTAAAATACAATAAGTTTGTATCTGTAATCTCAGATTCATAATTGTCTGCTTACAACAGCGGTCGAGAACCTCTAGGCTCGCGAGCCATATGGCCATTCAGTGAACGCCTGTGGCTCGACGGCAGAAAAAAACAATCCAAACAATCACGATTTTGAAACCTCAATTTTCATCATTAATCAAAGCTATTAATCGAAATGTAGGCTGTCAAGAAAGAGGCAAGATGGGCAGTGTCTCTTCAAAAAAAACTGAAAGACACAACATATAATATTACAAAAATAAAACAACGTAGCCTATGTATATATATATATATATATATATATATATATATATATATATATATATATATATATATATATATATATATATATATATATATATATATATATATATATATATATATATATATATATATATATATTACATTAAAAAGTATAAAAATCACTCATTTTTATAAAGGAACACTGTCCGACAGCGACACCCGCAGGTAGTCTAAAGTTACAGCGGTTTGCCTGAGGCTAATGATTTTAACAGACCCATGAAAGGCGCACTATGATTGGCCGTCGAGTGGCAAGGAGATGTAATGACGTGCCATTAATCGAGCTATGTTCTATATGTAAAACGGGAACATGAACGGAATATTCTAAAATCAACTCATGTAAACACCTTAATCAGATTATTGTCTTATTCAGATTAAGGGCAATAATTAGATTACTGCTGTCCATGTAAACATAGTCACTGTTTATGTTATTATGGAAGTTATTCAGATTTTAAAGAGCAATGTGGTGTTCCTCAAGGAAGTTGTTTAGGACTATTATTATCATCATCATTATTTTATCAATAATCTTCCTCCTGTTTTAAACTGTGCGCAGACAGTCATGTATTGTGTTTTGAAAACCACTGCACAACAATGGACTATAATATCTGGAGGAATGAAAATATGGAATGATTTACTATCAGATATTATAAAATGAGTTTTACAAGGAAGGAACATTTAATGGAATTTGTTAATGGGATTTGTATGTTTCATTTTATTGTTGTTGATTTAATTAGGGCCCGAGCACCGATGGTGGTCTACATGCCAATATTTAGTCAGTTATAGTGCCACCTGTGGGCAACAGTAAACTGTGATTAACTCCTCATTAAGATTGAACCAGAATCATATTTGGTCAGTGTAATCTTAAGCCTTAGTGATGTAAAATTTCAAAGATCTTGAGTTTCGTTGAACTGAGTTTTGAGTTTTGTCTGTGGCATCCTGACAAAGTCTGATGTTTCCGCAAAATTTTAGTTAGTCATAGTGCCACCAGCTGGTCAAGTCAAGTCACCTTTATTTAAATAGCGCTTTCAACAAGTCCAATTGTTTCAAAGTAGCTTCACAGTGTTAACTATCTAACTATCTAGCTAATTTCAATTTTCATATAGTGTCAATGCGGGCAGAACGATAATATAGTTGAAATTTAGGTGTCCCCAACTGAGCACGCCAAAGGCAACGGTGGCAAGGAACCAAAATTCCTTTCAAGGCCAGAATGGAGAAAAAGAAACCTTGGGAGAAACCTGTTTGGGTGCCAGTTGTCCTCTGGCCGATGAACAAACAGTGTATGATTATAATTCTGGCAACATTACAGTTCAGAAGTCATATTAGATAAATAGATATTCGTAAGATTATTCGATAGATTGGAGTCGTCGTGCTGGAGACGGGTTTAATGAGGGTGTCATTTAGATGCAGCATTTACAGGGCAGAGTTTAGTTGACAGGCTCTCTTTAGACATATCAGGGATGCATTGGTCATGTCCAGGTGCAGGTCGACCATCTGATCTGAACACAGCCCGGTAGCAGGAAGTGTGGCAAATACAAATGATTGATGTAGTCCTCCTATTTTTATATACTTAAATGCATATTGGCCACCGTGCTCTGTTTTCCTAAAGCCCCAAGGTGGTGGTGGCACAGGTGCGAGATCCCTTTCATTGCTCTTGCAGCTTTAATGTAGTTTTGTATTTTTTACTGTTTGGGACCTCATGAAGAGTAGTCACTGCCTAGGTACTGGCTAATGGGGATCCAAGTAAACAAATAAACTTAGATCATAGATGGGAAAGAGCATTCACGGCAAAACAGGCAATTTAACTAAGGAAAAATATGTTTTTTTTGACAGTTATAACACATCTCTGCTTTTTTTTAGGTGTCCTCAAAGTGTGCCCAAAAATATATGTGTAAAATTTGTTGTAAATATCTCATTTTATTTTAAAGTTATAGCCACTTATATTTAGAGAGAATTGGCTGCATTGATTGGATTTTTTTTTTTTGCCACTTCCTTCCAAAATGTTGGCTTTTGGTCATTATTGTTTAGCTATTGACCTATGTTATGTGTCTTGAAGACATTCGCAAAGGTTTTTTAGGTGCTAAAATACACCTTTTCACATACCATAAGGTGAAACCTGGCATGTTTGGTATCACTGGAATTCAGCAATGATTCAGGAGTCTAAGGAGGTGAATGCTCATTCAGGCCATTGTGCCAATGACGTATACAGAGTTTTTTGAGATATGCCAGTGTCCTCATAGACTATCATGGCAACCTGGATGAAGACAATGAATGCCCATTGTCATCTGACTAATGTTTGGGTGCCTATATTGCCATTTTCATGTGTTTTTCCCCTGTTATAGCGCCAACAAGTGGTTAATAGTTGCGATTTTTTTCATGTGATCTCAGACTGAGCTCACATACATGTGACCTGAATTTGGTGAAAATATCTAATTCCGTTCACAAGTTAAAGCCATTTTAGTAAAAGAGGTCCCGGTTACATCAAACATTTTGGCTCCCCTTAGCGACCATGAATCAAAATGTGTTTTTTTTTAAATAATTATTGATAATCACTCTCCAGAGAACATTTCTGCAGTGATTTGGTTTTGATCAGGCAAAGAACCTGGGAGTAATTTGCAAAAGTAGGTTTTACAAAAAACCTAAAATATCTCGAAATTGGCGCCCGAAGGGCGAGCAAATCCGAGGCATGCATTTTGTCCGCCTTGAGCCAAGGATTCCAGCGATATAAGGCACTCGAGGCTATGCCTTACGGTTGAGGAGTTATGAGCCGTTTCGTACTTTTGATCGCCGTTTCGTACTTTTGATCGCTGTAGCGCCCCCGTCAGGCCGATCGGGGCGTGCTTCGGTGACGTCAGTAGTCGTTGTGAGTACTACCATCCCTGCAAGTTTCAAGTCTCTACGACTTACGGTTTGGTCTGCCCGATCAGTTTTAGCTGGAGAATGATGCATCATGGGAAAATGAACAGTTACAATAGGGTTTCAGCCTGACACCTGACTTTGATTGGATTTTACTACCCCTTACTATCAATATTTTGACATTTGGGCTCGCGATCGTGCCTAACGACCTATGTTTCCGAACTTCTGACGCTGGTTTCGTCTCGATCGGACTAGCGGTTTCGAAGATATCGGCAAAAAAGTTTTAAGCGCTAAATTACAACGGTGCACAAACCATACGGCGAAACCTGGCAAGTGTGGTATCGTTGGACTCGGCAACGATTCAGGAGTCTAATGAGATGAGTCTCGTGAAAACAAGTCAACCACACCCAAAGTTCTGAGCCTTTTTTAAAAAAAATCTCCACTAGGCGGCGCTGTTTCGAAACTTGTCAGGCTACTTTGGGGTATCGTGGTGATGACCCATACCGAGTTTTGCAACAATCCGTTCATGCGTTGATAAAATACAGCATTTTAGCACATAATTCAAGATGGGCGACAGCCAAAATGGCCGATATGGTAAAATTGGATATCCTTCGACTCGGCATGACGTCCCGAATCTAACGAGGCCCCTTTTATGATATTTGGACAAACGGTTCAGCAAAGAAAAGCTAAAATAGCCATTTTTCGTATCTCCAGACCAGTAGGTGGCACAGCGCCGAAACGCTGCATGTAGCCTCAAGTCATGCTTATGATGACATGTACCAAGTTTGGTTTGAACACGATAAAGCGTTGCGGAGATATTGCCTTAAGTGTGTTTTTGCAAATGTTATGTAAAATTTGTTCGCGCGTTTATTGAAAACGATTAGACGAATCAACTTGATTTGCAAGATTTTTGGTCAATATTGTCTGAAGATGATCTGGTTCAATTTTCGTGCAAATCGGATGAACCGTCTAGGACGAGTTCGCAAAAGTAGGTTTTTCGGTTAATTGAAAATGGCGGGGAAATATCCAAGACGGAAAATGACGTCATAGGGTGCAACCGAATTGGCATGAGCTCAGAAATTAGAGGAAAAAAGAATTTCGTTTCTAGCCCTTACGGTTCAAAAGTTATTAGCATAAACATGAGTACACATTTGGACAGGTGGTGGCGCTAGAGGTATTGAGATAGAGACACCAAAATTGCCATGGTGACATACCAGACCATCCTCTATTAGTGTGCCAAATTTCACAACTTTTTACCATACGGTTCTATGGGCTGCCATAGACTCCCATGGCGGAAGAAAAAAAGACGGGAACGGTTTCAATAGGTGCCTTCGCACCTTTGGTGCTTGGCCCCTAATAAAAAGGGCATAAAAAGGGTCTAAAAAGGCCTATAAAAAAAAGACTATAGGGTCTGAGCACTTGATTTTTGAGCTGCTGGTTGCAAAAACTTTATCAAGCCTGGTGACATGTGCATCGGAGAGGTCAAAGGTCAATTTTTGCATTTTCAGCTCATTTATCATGGAAAAGTGGTGTTTTTTTTTTTTACCTTTTAAACTGGTATGCCTCTACTGATGGCCCGATCTCCGTCAAAGTTTGCACGCGTCTTTACAATAATGCGACGCACATGCTCAGCCGATTTGGTGAAGTTCTGCGCAGAGCAGGCAATTTTTAGTCATTTAAATGTCATTTCGCATAGGATAATATAGAGCATTTTTTTCACCTTTATAACAGTTAAAGCGCCACGGCGGCCATAAAAGTCTGCAAGCCTCTTTAGGGTCACGTGACGCATGCCCACGCGTGATTTTGTGAAGCTGTATGCAAATCAGGCAGGAAGAGGGCCGCTTTCAGGCATTTAATGGGATTTTCCATAGAAATACATCATTGTGACCCCTTTTTAACCGTTATAGCGCCACCAAGTGGCCAATCGCCACGTCCTTTTTCATGCGGCCACAGAACGAGCTCTTACATATGTGTGCTGAGATTGGTGAAAATACCTCGTTCCGTTCACGAGTTATAGCCAATTTAGTAAAAGTGGCTCCTCCCCCTTCCAACGTTTTGGCAGCCCTTAGGGGCCGTGAACCCAAATTTCCACTTTTTTTTATAACCTTTGACAATCAGACTCCAGAGAATCTCGCTGCGCTGGTTTGGTTCCGGTCGGGCCAATAACCTAGGACTAGTTTGCAAAAGTAGGTTTTGCAAAAAATCCCAAATAGCCGAAATTTTTCCCACTCTGACGAGCAAATCCGAGGCATGCATTTTGTCCGCCTTGAGCCAAGGATTCCAGCGATATAAGGCACTCGAGGCTATGCCTTACGGTTGAGGAGTTATGAGCCGTTTCGTACTTTTGATCGCCGTTTCGTACTTTTGATCGCTGTAGCGCCCCCGTCAGGCCGATCGGGGCGTGCTTCGGTGACGTCAGTAGTCGTTGTGAGTACTACCATCCCTGCAAGTTTCAAGTCTCTACGACTTACGGTTTGGTCTGCCCGATCAGTTTTAGCTGGAGAATGATGCATCATGGGAAAATGAACAGTTACAATAGGGTTTCAGCCTGACACCTGACTTTGATTGGATTTTACTACCCCTTACTATCAATATTTTGACATTTGGGCTCGCGATCGTGCCTAACGACCTATGTTTCCGAACTTCTGACGCTGGTTTCGTCTCGATCGGACTAGCGGTTTCGAAGATATCGGCAAAAAAGTTTTAAGCGCTAAATTACAACGGTGCACAAACCATACGGCGAAACCTGGCAAGTGTGGTATCGTTGGACTCGGCAACGATTCAGGAGTCTAATGAGATGAGTCTCGTGAAAACAAGTCAACCACACCCAAAGTTCTGAGCCTTTTTTAAAAAAAATCTCCACTAGGCGGCGCTGTTTCGAAACTTGTCAGGCTACTTTGGGGTATCGTGGTGATGACCCATACCGAGTTTTGCAACAATCCGTTCATGCGTTGATAAAATACAGCATTTTAGCACATAATTCAAGATGGGCGACAGCCAAAATGGCCGATATGGTAAAATTGGATATCCTTCGACTCGGCATGACGTCCCGAATCTAACGAGGCCCCTTTTATGATATTTGGACAAACGGTTCAGCAAAGAAAAGCTAAAATAGCCATTTTTCGTATCTCCAGACCAGTAGGTGGCACAGCGCCGAAACGCTGCATGTAGCCTCAAGTCATGCTTATGATGACATGTACCAAGTTTGGTTTGAACACGATAAAGCGTTGCGGAGATATTGCCTTAAGTGTGTTTTTGCAAATGTTATGTAAAATTTGTTCGCGCGTTTATTGAAAACGATTAGACGAATCAACTTGATTTGCAAGATTTTTGGTCAATATTGTCTGAAGATGATCTGGTTCAATTTTCGTGCAAATCGGATGAACCGTCTAGGACGAGTTCGCAAAAGTAGGTTTTTCGGTTAATTGAAAATGGCGGGGAAATATCCAAGACGGAAAATGACGTCATAGGGTGCAACCGAATTGGCATGAGCTCAGAAATTAGAGGAAAAAAGAATTTCGTTTCTAGCCCTTACGGTTCAAAAGTTATTAGCATAAACATGAGTACACATTTGGACAGGTGGTGGCGCTAGAGGTATTGAGATAGAGACACCAAAATTGCCATGGTGACATACCAGACCATCCTCTATTAGTGTGCCAAATTTCACAACTTTTTACCATACGGTTCTATGGGCTGCCATAGACTCCCATGGCGGAAGAAAAAAAGACGGGAACGGTTTCAATAGGTGCCTTCGCACCTTTGGTGCTTGGCCCCTAATAAAAAGGGCATAAAAAGGGTCTAAAAAGGCCTATAAAAAAAAGACTATAGGGTCTGAGCACTTGATTTTTGAGCTGCTGGTTGCAAAAACTTTATCAAGCCTGGTGACATGTGCATCGGAGAGGTCAAAGGTCAATTTTTGCATTTTCAGCTCATTTATCATGGAAAAGTGGTGGTTTTTTTTTTTACCTTTTAAACTGGTATGCCTCTACTGATGGCCCGATCTCCGTCAAAGTTTGCACGCGTCTTTACAATAATGCGACGCACATGCTCAGCCGATTTGGTGAAGTTCTGCGCAGAGCAGGCAATTTTTAGTCATTTAAATGTCATTTCGCATAGGATAATATAGAGCATTTTTTTCACCTTTATAACAGTTAAAGCGCCACGGCGGCCATAAAAGTCTGCAAGCCTCTTTAGGGTCACGTGACGCATGCCCACGCGTGATTTTGTGAAGCTGTATGCAAATCAGGCAGGAAGAGGGCCGCTTTCAGGCATTTAATGGGATTTTCCATAGAAATACATCATTGTGACCCCTTTTTAACCGTTATAGCGCCACCAAGTGGCCAATCGCCACGTCCTTTTTCATGCGGCCACAGAACGAGCTCTTACATATGTGTGCTGAGATTGGTGAAAATACCTCGTTCCGTTCACGAGTTATAGCCAATTTAGTAAAAGTGGCTCCTCCCCCTTCCAACGTTTTGGCAGCCCTTAGGGGCCGTGAACCCAAATTTCCACTTTTTTTTATAACCTTTGACAATCAGACTCCAGAGAATCTCGCTGCGCTGGTTTGGTTCCGGTCGGGCCAATAACCTAGGACTAGTTTGCAAAAGTAGGTTTTGCAAAAAATCCCAAATAGCCGAAATTTTTCCCACTCTGACGAGCAAATCCGAGGCATGCATTTTGTCCGCCTTGAGCCAAGGATTCCAGCGATATAAGGCACTCGAGGCTATGCCTTACGGTTGAGGAGTTATGAGCCGTTTCGTACTTTTGATCGCCGTTTCGTACTTTTGATCGCTGTAGCGCCCCCGTCAGGCCGATCGGGGCGTGCTTCGGTGACGTCAGTAGTCGTTGTGAGTACTACCATCCCTGCAAGTTTCAAGTCTCTACGACTTACGGTTTGGTCTGCCCGATCAGTTTTAGCTGGAGAATGATGCATCATGGGAAAATGAACAGTTACAATAGGGTTTCAGCCTGACACCTGACTTTGATTGGATTTTACTACCCCTTACTATCAATATTTTGACATTTGGGCTCGCGATTGTGCCTAACGACCTATGTTTCCGAACTTCTGACGCTGGTTTCGTCTCGATCGGACTAGCGGTTTCGAAGATATCGGCAAAAAAGTTTTAAGCGCTAAATTACAACGGTGCACAAACCATACGGCGAAACCTGGCAAGTGTGGTATCGTTGGACTCGGCAACGATTCAGGAGTCTAATGAGATGAGTCTCGTGAAAACAAGTCAACCACACCCAAAGTTCTGAGCCTTTTTTTAAAAAAATCTCCACTAGGCGGCGCTGTTTCGAAACTTGTCAGGCTACTTTGGGGTATCGTGGTGATGACCCATACCGAGTTTTGCAACAATCCGTTCATGCGTTGATAAAATACAGCATTTTAGCACATAATTCAAGATGGGCGACAGCCAAAATGGCCGATATGGTAAAATTGGATATCCTTCGACTCGGCATGACGTCCCGAATCTAACGAGGCCCCTTTTATGATATTTGGACAAACGGTTCAGCAAAGAAAAGCTAAAATAGCCATTTTTCGTATCTCCAGACCAGTAGGGGGCACAGCGCCGAAACGCTGCATGTAGCCTCAAGTCATGCTTATGATGACATGTACCAAGTTTGGTTTGAACACGATAAAGCGTTGCGGAGATATTGCCTTAAGTGTGTTTTTGCAAATGTTATGTAAAATTTGTTCGCGCGTTTATTGAAAACGATTAGACGAATCAACTTGATTTGCAAGATTTTTGGTCAATATTGTCTGAAGATGATCTGGTTCAATTTTCGTGCAAATCGGATGAACCGTCTAGGACGAGTTCGCAAAAGTAGGTTTTTCGGTTAATTGAAAATGGCGGGGAAATATCCAAGACGGAAAATGACGTCATAGGGTGCAACCGAATTGGCATGAGCTCAGAAATTAGAGGAAAAAAGAATTTCGTTTCTAGCCCTTACGGTTCAAAAGTTATTAGCATAAACATGAGTACACATTTGGACAGGTGGTGGCGCTAGAGGTATTGAGATAGAGACACCAAAATTGCCATGGTGACATACCAGACCATCCTCTATTAGTGTGCCAAATTTCACAACTTTTTACCATACGGTTCTATGGGCTGCCATAGACTCCCATGGCGGAAGAAAAAAAGACGGGAACGGTTTCAATAGGTGCCTTCGCACCTTTGGTGCTTGGCCCCTAATAAAAAGGGCATAAAAAGGGTCTAAAAAGGCCTATAAAAAAAAGACTATAGGGTCTGAGCACTTGATTTTTGAGCTGCTGGTTGCAAAAACTTTATCAAGCCTGGTGACATGTGCATCGGAGAGGTCAAAGGTCAATTTTTGCATTTTCAGCTCATTTATCATGGAAAAGTGGTGTTTTTTTTTTTTACCTTTTAAACTGGTATGCCTCTACTGATGGCCCGATCTCCGTCAAAGTTTGCACGCGTCTTTACAATAATGCGACGCACATGCTCAGCCGATTTGGTGAAGTTCTGCGCAGAGCAGGCAATTTTTAGTCATTTAAATGTCATTTCGCATAGGATAATATAGAGCATTTTTTTCACCTTTATAACAGTTAAAGCGCCACGGCGGCCATAAAAGTCTGCAAGCCTCTTTAGGGTCACGTGACGCATGCCCACGCGTGATTTTGTGAAGCTGTATGCAAATCAGGCAGGAAGAGGGCCGCTTTCAGGCATTTAATGGGATTTTCCATAGAAATACATCATTGTGACCCCTTTTTAACCGTTATAGCGCCACCAAGTGGCCAATCGCCACGTCCTTTTTCATGCGGCCACAGAACGAGCTCTTACATATGTGTGCTGAGATTGGTGAAAATACCTCGTTCCGTTCACGAGTTATAGCCAATTTAGTAAAAGTGGCTCCTCCCCCTTCCAACGTTTTGGCAGCCCTTAGGGGCCGTGAACCCAAATTTCCACTTTTTTTTATAACCTTTGACAATCAGACTCCAGAGAATCTCGCTGCGCTGGTTTGGTTCCGGTCGGGCCAATAACCTAGGACTAGTTTGCAAAAGTAGGTTTTGCAAAAAATCCCAAATAGCCGAAATTTTTCCCACTCTGACGAGCAAATCCGAGGCATGCATTTTGTCCGCCTTGAGCCAAGGATTCCAGCGATATAAGGCACTCGAGGCTATGCCTTACGGTTGAGGAGTTATGAGCCGTTTCGTACTTTTGATCGCCGTTTCGTACTTTTGATCGCTGTAGCGCCCCCGTCAGGCCGATCGGGGCGTGCTTCGGTGACGTCAGTAGTCGTTGTGAGTACTACCATCCCTGCAAGTTTCAAGTCTCTACGACTTACGGTTTGGTCTGCCCGATCAGTTTTAGCTGGAGAATGATGCATCATGGGAAAATGAACAGTTACAATAGGGTTTCAGCCTGACACCTGACTTTGATTGGATTTTACTACCCCTTACTATCAATATTTTGACATTTGGGCTCGCGATCGTGCCTAACGACCTATGTTTCCGAACTTCTGACGCTGGTTTCGTCTCGATCGGACTAGCGGTTTCGAAGATATCGGCAAAAAAGTTTTAAGCGCTAAATTACAACGGTGCACAAACCATACGGCGAAACCTGGCAAGTGTGGTATCGTTGGACTCGGCAACGATTCAGGAGTCTAATGAGATGAGTCTCGTGAAAACAAGTCAACCACACCCAAAGTTCTGAGCCTTTTTAAAAAAAAATCTCCACTAGGCGGCGCTGTTTCGAAACTTGTCAGGCTACTTTGGGGTATCGTGGTGATGACCCATACCGAGTTTTGCAACAATCCGTTCATGCGTTGATAAAATACAGCATTTTAGCACATAATTCAAGATGGGCGACAGCCAAAATGGCCGATATGGTAAAATTGGATATCCTTCGACTCGGCATGACGTCCCGAATCTAACGAGGCCCCTTTTATGATATTTGGACAAACGGTTCAGCAAAGAAAAGCTAAAATAGCCATTTTTCGTATCTCCAGACCAGTAGGTGGCACAGCGCCGAAACGCTGCATGTAGCCTCAAGTCATGCTTATGATGACATGTACCAAGTTTGGTTTGAACACGATAAAGCGTTGCGGAGATATTGCCTTAAGTGTGTTTTTGCAAATGTTATGTAAAATTTGTTCGCGCGTTTATTGAAAACGATTAGACGAATCAACTTGATTTGCAAGATTTTTGGTCAATATTGTCTGAAGATGATCTGGTTCAATTTTCGTGCAAATCGGATGAACCGTCTAGGACGAGTTCGCAAAAGTAGGTTTTTCGGTTAATTGAAAATGGCGGGGAAATATCCAAGACGGAAAATGACGTCATAGGGTGCAACCGAATTGGCATGAGCTCAGAAATTAGAGGAAAAAAGAATTTCGTTTCTAGCCCTTACGGTTCAAAAGTTATTAGCATAAACATGAGTACACATTTGGACAGGTGGTGGCGCTAGAGGTATTGAGATAGAGACACCAAAATTGCCATGGTGACATACCAGACCATCCTCTATTAGTGTGCCAAATTTCACAACTTTTTACCATACGGTTCTATGGGCTGCCATAGACTCCCATGGCGGAAGAAAAAAAGACGGGAACGGTTTCAATAGGTGCCTTCGCACCTTTGGTGCTTGGCCCCTAATAATAATAGGAACGGGAACGGTTTCAATAGGTGCCTTCGCACCTTCGGTGCTTGGCCCCTAATTATACAGTTTAAGAAGATTAGGCAAAATGGCTGAAATATCATATATTGAGTCACTGATAATGTAAGTTAATGGTTTATCACTTTTGACCAATAGGTGGCACAGATACGAAATTGATGTGGTGTGGTCAGAATAAGGGAACAATGACACATGCAAAGTTTGATGCCAATATGTCAAAGCATTGCAGAGATACAGCCTCAAGAGTCATTTTGGCATAATGGCTCAACTTCGTCGTTGCGGTTTACAAAAACGGTTTCATCTATTGATGCAAAATCCCTAACTTTTTGTTGACACAGTCTGAAGATGATACGATTCGATTTTGGTGGAAATTGGACAAACGGTCTAGGATGAGTTTGAAAAAGTAGGTTTTGATCAAATAAGAACATTGAGGACAGGATGTTTGACCAAATATGGAAAAAATAGTATCTCTGTTCTCGGCATGAGCCAATGACTGTATTATGACCAGTTTCATTAAACTAGGCTAATTTAATCAAAAGTTATTAGCATGTTTGTAAATTTTGTTATAACCTCTGACCACAAGGTGGCACTGCCCCAAAACGTTTTGAGTACCTTCAAAGCATGGTGCGGAAGATATGATTTTTGGACAAACAGTTCAAAAGTTATAAGCAAAAACAGCCATTTTTTGTATCTCCGGACCAGTAGGTGGCGCTGCGCCGAAACACTGCATGTTGCCTCAAGTCATGCTTGTGATGACATGTACCAAGTTTGGATTGAATACGATAAAGCATTGTAGAGATATAGCCTTATGAGTGTTTTTGCAACCGCTACGTAAAATTTGTGTGCACGTTTATCAAAAACGATTTGACGAATCAACTTGATTTGCAAGATTTTTTGTCAGCATGGTCTGAAGATGATCTGGTTCAATTTTCGTGCAAATCGGACAAACCGTCTAGGACGAGTTCGCAAAAGTAGGTTTTTTGGAAAATTAAATATGGCGGGGAAATTATCATAACCGAAAATGACGTCATAGGATGCAATTGAATCGGCATGAGCCAATGAATGTATTATGACCAGTTTCATTATACTAAGCTAATTAAATCAAAAGTTATTAGCATTTTTGTCAAGTTTGTTATAACTTTTGACCACAAGGTGGCACTGCCCCAAAACTTTTTGAGTACCTTCAGGGCATGGAGTGGAAGTCACATACCGAGTTTAGTAACAATACACTAATGCATTTGTAAAATATAGCATTTTAGCACATAATTCAAAATGGCCGACAGCCAAAATGGGCGATATGGTAAAATTGAATATCAGACGACTCGGCATGCCGTCCTGAATCTAACGAGACCACTTTTATGATTTTTGGACAAACGGTTCAAAAGTTATAAGCAAAAACAGCCATTTTTTGTATCTCCGGACCAGTAGGTGGCGCTGCGCCGAAACACTGCATGTTGCCTCAAGTCATGCTTGTGATGACATGTACCAAGTTTGGTTTGAATACGATAAAGCGTTGCGGAGATATTGCCTTAAGAGTGCTTTTGCAACCGCTACATAAAATTTGTTTGCGCGTTTATCGCAAATGATTTGACGAATCAACTTGATTTGCAAGATTTTTTGTCAGCATGGTCTGAAGATGATCTGGTTCAATTTTCGTGCAAATCGGATGAACCGTCTAGGACGAGTTCGCAAAAGTAGGTTTTTCGGTTAATTAAAAATGGCGGGAAAATTATTATGACGGAAAATGACGTCATAGGGTGCAATCGAAATGTCTTGAGCCAAGGAATCAGAGGAAAAAAGAATTTCGTTTCTAGCCCTTATGGTTCAAAAGTTATTAGCATAAACATGAGTCTAATTTTGGACTGATGGTGGCGCTAGAGGGATTGAGTTAGAGACTCAAAATTTGCTATGGTGACATTTCAGACTGTCCTCTATTAGTGTGCCAAATTTCATAACTTTTTACCATACGGTTCTATGGGCTGCCATAGACTTCGTGGCGGAAGAAGAAGAAGATGAAATATAGCTGCAAGCAGCAATACCGGGGCCAAGCGCAAAGAAGAAGACAAGACATGCCAAAATGGCTGGCAGTGTTCGATCAACTGGAGCAATGAGCAATTAATCACGTTTTAAGATGATTTTAGGCAAAAGGCTGAAAAATGCATTGTAGTCTGACAGTGTCAGACCAACTGCATCAATGAACAATTATACAGTTTAAGAAGATTAGGCAAAATGGCTGAAATATCATATATAGAGTCACTGATAATATAAGTTAATGGTTTATCACTTTTGACCAATAGGTGGCACAGTTACGAAATTTATGTGGTGTGGTCAGAATAAGGGAACAATGACACATGCAAAGTTTGATGCCAATATGTCAAAGCATTGCAGAGATACAGCCTCAAGAGTCATTTTGGCATCATGCCTCAAATTTGTCGCTGCGGTTTACAAAAACAGTTTCATCTATTGATGCAAAATCCCTAACTTTTTGTTGACACAGTCTGAAGATGATACGATTCAATTTTGGTGGAAATTGGACAAACGGTCTAGGATGAGTTTGAAAAAGTAGATTTTGATCAAATAAGAACATTGAGGACAGGATGTTTGACCAAATATGGCAAAATTAGTATCTATGTTCTCGGCATGAGCCAATAAATGTATTATGACCAGTTTCATTAAACTAGGCTAATTTAATCAAATGTTATTAGCATGTTTGTAAATTTTGTTATAACCTCTGACCACAAGGTGGCACTGCCCCAAAACTTTTTGAGTACCTTCAAAGCATGGTGCGGAAGACATGATTTTTGGACAAACAGTTCAAAAGTTATAAGCAAAAATAGCCATTTTTTGTATCTCCGGACCAGTAGGTGGCGCTGCGCCGAAACGCTGCATGTTGCCTCAGGTCATGCTTGTGATGACATATACCAAGATTGGTTTGAATATGATAAAGCGTTGTGGAGATATAGGCTTATGAGTGTTTTTGCAACCGCTACGCAAAATTTGTGTGCGCGTTTATCAAAAACGATTTGACAAATCAACTTGATTTGCAAGATTTTTTGTCAGCATGGTCTGAAGATGATATGGTTCAATTTTCGTGCAAATCGGACAAACCGTCTAGGACGAGTTCGCAAAAGTAGGTTTTTTGGAAAATTAAAAATAGCGGGGAAATTATCATAACCGAAAATGACATCATAGGGTGCAATTGAATCGGCATGAGCCAATGACTCTATTATGACCAGTTTCATTATACTAGGCTAATTTAATCAAAAGTTATTAGCATTTTTGTCAAGTTTGTTATATCTTTTGACCACTAGGTGGCACTGCCCTAAAACTTTTTGAGTACCTTCAGGGCATGGCATGGAAGTCACATACCGAGTTTAGTAACAATACACTAATGCATTTGTAAAATATAGCATTTTTTGACAAAATTCAAAATGGCCGACAGCCAAAATGGCCGATATGGTAAAATTGAATATCAGACGACTCGGCATGCCGTCCTGAATGTAACGAGACCACTTTTATGATTTTTGGACAAACAGTTCAGAAGTTATAAGCAAAAATTGCAATTTTTCGTATCTCCGGACCAGTAGGTGGCGCTGCGCCGAAACGCTGTACGTTGCCTCAAGTCATGCTTGTGATGACATGTACCAAGTTTGGTTTGAATACGATAAAGCGCTGCGGAGATATTGCCTTAAGAGTGTTTTTGCAACCGCTACGTAAAATTTGTTTGCGCGTTTATCGCAAATGATTTGACGAATCAACTTGATTTGCAAGATTTTTTGTCAGCATGGTCTGAAGATGATCTGGTTCAATTTTCGTGCAAATCGGATGAACCGTCTAGGACGAGTTCGTAAAAGTAGGTTTTTCGGAAAATTCAAAATGGCGGGAAAATTTTTATGACGGAAAATGACGTCATAGGGTGCAATGGAATCGTCTTGAGCCAAGGAATCAGAGGAAAAAAGAATTTTGTTTCTAGTCCTTATGGTTCAAAAGTTATTAGCATAAACATGAGTCAAATTTTGGACTGATGGTGGCGCTAGAGGGATTGAGTTTGAGACTCCAAATTTGCTACGGTGACATTTCAGACTGTCCTCTATTAGTGTGCCAAATTTCACAACTTTTTACCATACGGTTCTATGGGCTGCCATAGACTTCGTGGCGGAAGAAGAAGAAGAAGAAGATGAATAATAAATATAGCTGCAAGCAGCAATACCGGGGCCAAGCGCAAAGAAGAAGACAAGACATGCCAAAATGGCTGGCAGTGTCAGATCAACTGGAGCAATGAGCAATTAATCACGTTTTAAGATGATTTTAGGCAAAAGGCTGAAAAATGCATTGTAGTCTGAGAGTGTCAGACCAACTGCAACAATTAACAATTATACAGTTTAAGAAGATTAGGCAAAATGGCTGAAATATCATATATAGAGTCACTGATAATATAAGTTAATGGTTTATCACTTTTGACCAATAGGTGGCACAGTTACGAAATTGATGTGGTGTAGTCAGAATAAGGGAACAATGACACATGCAAAGTTTGATGCCAATATGTCAAAGCATTGCAGAGATACAGCCTCAAGAGTCATTTTGGCATCATGGCTCAACTTCGTCACTGCGGTTTACAAAAACGGTTTCATCTATTGATGCAAAATCCCTAACTTTTTGTTGACATAGTCTGAAGATGATACGATTCGATTTTGGTGGAAATTGGATAAACGGTCTAGGATGAGTTTGAAAAAGTAGGTTTTGATCAAATAAGAACATTGAGGACAGGATGTTTGACCAAATATGGCAAAATTAGTATCTATGTTCTCGGCATGAGCCAATAAATGTATTATGACCAGTTTCAATATACTAGGCTAATTTAATCAAAAGTTATTAGCATTTTTGTCAAGTTTGTTATATCTTTTGACCACAAGGTGGCACTGCCCTAAAACTTTTTGAGTACCTTCAGGGCATAGCATGGAAGTCACATACCGAGTTTAGTAACAATATACTAATGCATTTGTAAAATATAGCATTTTTTGACAAAATTCAAAATGGCCGACAGCCAAAATGGCCGATATGGTAAAATTGAATATCAGACGACTCGGCATGCCGTCCTGAATGTAACGAGACCACTTTTATGATTTTTGGACAAACAGTTCAGAAGTTATAAGCAAAAATAGCCATTTTTCGTATCTCCGGACCAGTAGGTGGCGCTGCGCCGAAACGCTTTATGTTGCCTCAAGTCATGCTTGTGATGACATGTACCAAGTTTGGTTTGAATACGATAAAGCGTTGCGGAGATATTGCCTTAAGTGTGTTTTTGCAACCGCTACGTAAAATTTGTTTGCGCGTTTATCGCAAATGATTTGACGAATCAACTTGATTTGCAAGATTTTTTGTCAGCATGGTCTGAAGATGATCTGGTTCAATTTTCGTGCAAATCGGACAAACCGTCTAGGACGAGTTCGCAAAAGTAGGTTTTTTGGAAAATTAAATATGGCGGGGAAATTATCATGACCGAAAATGACGTCATAGGATGCAATTGAATCGGCATGAGCCAATGAATGTATTATGACCAGTTTCATTATACTAAACTAATTAAATCAAAAGTTATTAGCATTTTTGTCAAGTTTGTTATAACTTTTGACCACAAGGTGGCACTGCCCCAAAACTTTTTGAGTACCTTCAGGGCATGGAGTGGAAGTCACATACCGAGTTTAGTAACAATACACTAATGCATTTGTAAAATATAGCATTTTAGCACATAATTCAAAATGGCCGACAGCCAAAATGGCCGATATGGTAAAATTGAATATCAGACGACTCGGCATGCCGTCCTGAATCTAACGAGACTACTTTTATGATTTTTGGACAAACGGTTCAAATGGTATAAGCAAAAACAGCCATTTTTTGTATCTCCGGACCAGTAGGTGGCGCTGCGCCGAAACACTGCATGTAGCCTCAAGTCATGCTTGTGATGACATGTACCAAGTTTGGTTTGAATACGATAAAGCGTTGCGGAGATATTGCCTTAAGAGTGCTTTTGCAACCGCTACATAAAATTTGTTTGCGCGTTTTTCGCAAATGATTTGACGAATCAACTTGATTTGCAAGATTTTTTGTCAGCATGGTCTGAAGATGATCTGGTTCAATTTTCGTGCAAATCGGATGAACCGTCTAGGACGAGTTCGCAAAAGTAGGTTTTTCGGTTAATTAAAAATGGCGGGAAAATTATTATGACGGAAAATGACGTCATAGGGTGCAATCGAATTGTCTTGAGCCAAGGAATCAGAGGAAAAAAGAATTTCGTTTCTAGCCCTTATGGTTCAAAAGTTATTAGCATAAACATGAGTCTAATTTTGGACTGATGGTGGCGCTAGAGGGATTGAGTTAGAGACTCAAAATTTGCTATGGTGACATTTCAGACTGTCCTCTATTAGTGTGCCAAATTTCATAACTTTTTACCATACGGTTCTATGGGCTGCCATAGACTTCGTGGCGGAAGAAGAAGAAGAAGAAGATGAAATATAGCTGCAAGCAGCAATACCGGGGCCAAGCGCAAAGAAGAAGACAAGACATGCCAAAATGGCTGGCAGTGTCAGATCAACTGCAGCAATGAGCAATTAATCACATTTTAATATGATTTTAGGCAAAAGGCTGAAAAATGCATTTTAGTCTGAGAGTGTCAGACCAACTGCAACAATTAACAATTATACAGTTTAAGAAGATTAGGCAAATTGGCTGAAATATCATATATTGAGTCACTGATAATATAAGTTAATGGTTTATCACTTTTGACCAATAGGTGGCACAGATACGAAATTGATGTGGTGTGGTCAGAATAAGCGAACAATGACACATGCAAAGTTTGATGCCAATATGTCAAAGCATTGCAGAGATACAGCCTCAAGAGTCATTTTGGCATAATGGCTCAACTTCGTCGCTGCGGTTTACAAAAACGGTTTCATCTATTGATGCAAAATCCCTAACTTTTTGTTGACACAGTCTGAAGATGATACGATTCGATTTTGGTGGAAATTGGACAAACGGTCTAGGATGAGTTTGAAAAAGTAGGTTTTGATCAAATAAGAACATTGAGGACAGGATTTTTGACCAAATATGGAAAAATTAGTATCTCTGTTCTCGGCATGAGCCAATGACTGTATTATGACCAGTTTCATTAAACTAGGCTAATTTAATCAAAAGTTATTAGCATGTTTGTAAATTTTGTTATAACCTCTGACCACAAGGTGGCACTGCCCCAAAACATTTTGAGTACCTTCAAAGCATGGTGCGGAAGACATGATTTTTGGACAAACAGTTCAAAAGTTATAAGCAAAAATAGCCATTTTTTGTATCTCCGGACCAGTAGGTGGCGCTGCGCCGAAACGCTGCATGTTGCTTCAGGTCATGCTTGTGATGACATATACCAAGATTGGTTTGAATACGATAAAGCGTTGTGGAGATATAGGCTTATGAGTGTTTTTGCAACCGCTACGCAAAATTTGTGTGCGCGTTTATCGAAAACGATTTGACAAATCAACTTGATTTGCAAGATTTTTTGTCACCATGGTCTGAAGATGATCTGGTTCAATTTTCGTGCAAATCGGACAAACCGTCTAGGACGAGTTCGTAAAAGTAGGTTTTTTGGAAAATTAAAAATGGCGGGGAAATTATCATGACCGAAAATGACATCATAGGTTGCAATTGAATCGGCATGAGCCAATGACTCTATTATGACCAGTTTCAATATACTAGGCTAATTTATTCAAAAGTTATTAGCATTTTTGTCAAGTTTGTTATATCTTTTGACCACAAGGTGGCACTGCCCTAAAACTTTTTGAGTACCTTCAGGGCATAGCAAGGAAGTCACATACCGAGTTTAGTAACAATATACTAATGCATTTGTAAAATATAGCATTTTTTGACAAAATTCAAAATGGCCGACAGCCAAAATGGCCGATATGGTAAAATTGAATATCAGACGACTCGGCATGCCGTCCTGAATGTAACGAGACCACTTTTATGATTTTTGGACAAACAGTTCAGAAGTTATAAGCAAAAATAGCAATTTTTCGTATCTCCGGACCAGTAGGTGGCGCTGCGCCGAAACGCTGTATGTTGCCTCAAGTCATGCTTGTGATGACATGTACCAAGTTTGGTTTGAATACGATAAAGCGTTGCGAAGATATTGCCTTAAGAGTGTTTTTGCAACCGCTACGTAAAATTTGTTTGCGCGTTTATCGCAAATGATTTGACGAATCAACTTGATTTGCAAGATTTTTTGTCAGCATGGTCTGAAGATGATCTGGTTCAATTTTCGTGCAAATCGGATGAACCGTCTAGGACGAGTTCGTAAAAGTAGGTTTTTCGGAAAATTAAAAATGGCGGGAAAATTTTTATGACGGAAAATGACGTCATAGGGTGCAATCGAATCGTCTTGAGCCAAGGAATCAGGGGAAAAAAGAATTTTGTTTCTAGCCCTTATGGTTCAAAAGTTATTAGCATAAACATGAGTCAAATTTTGGACTGATGGTGGCGCTAGAGGGATTGAGTTTGAGACTCCAAATTTGCTACGGTGACATTGCAGACTGTCCTCTATTAGTGTGCCAAATTTCACAACTTTTTACCATACGGTTCTATGGGCTGCCATAGACTTCGTGGCGGAAGAAGAAGAAGATGAATAATAAATATAGCTGCAAGCAGCAATACCGGGGCCAAGCGCAAAGAAGAAGACAAGACATGCCAAAATGGCTGGCAGTGTCAGATCAACTGGAGCAATGAGCAATTAATCACGTTTTAAGATGATTTTAAGCAAAAGGCTGAAAATGCATTGTAGTCTGAGAGTGTCAGACCAACTGCAACAATTAACAATTATACAGTTTAAGAAGATTAGGCAAAATGGCTGAAATATCATATATTGAGTCACTGATAATGTAAGTTAATGGTTTATCACTTTTGACCAATAGGTGGCACAGATACGAAATTGATGTGGTGTGGTCAGAATAAGGGAACAATGACACATGCAAAGTTTGATGCCAATATGTCAAAGCATTGCAGAGATACAGCCTCAAGAGTCATTTTGGCATAATGGCTCAACTTCGTCGCTGCGGTTTACAAAAACGGTTTCATCTATTGATGCAAAATCCCTAACTTTTTGTTGACACAGTCTGAAGATGATACGATTCGATTTTGGTGGAAATTGGACAAACGGTCTAGGATGAGTTTGAAAAAGTAGGTTTTGATCAAATAAGAACATTGCGGACAGGATGTTTGACCAAATATGTCAAAATTAGTATCTATATTCTTGGCATGAGCCAATAAATGTATTATGACCAGTTTCATTAAACTAGGCTAATTTAACCAAAAGTTATTAGCATTTTCGTAAATGTTGTTATAACCTTTGACCACAAGGTGGCACTACCCCAAAACTTTTTGAGTACCTTCAAAGCATGGTGCGGAAGACACATACCAAGTTCCGTAACGATAGACTAATGCGTTTGTAAAATATAATATTTTAGCACATAATTCAAAATGGCCGAGAGCCAAAATGGCCGATATGGTAAAATTGAATATCAGACAACTCTGAATACCGTCCTGAATCTAACGAGACAACTTTTATGATTTTTGGACAAACAGTTCAAAAGTTATAAGCAAAAATAGCCATTTTTTGTATCTCCGGACCAGTAGGTGGCGCTGCGCCGAAACGCTGCAAGTTGCCTCAAGTCATGCTTGTGATGACATGTACCAAGTTTGGATTGAACACGATAAAGCATTGTGGAGATATAGCCTTATGAGTGTTTTTGCAACCGCTACGTAAAATTTGTGTGCACGTTTATCAAAAACGATTTGACGAATCAACTTGATTTGCAAGATTTTTTGTCAGCATGGTCTGAAGATGATCTGGTTCAATTTTCGTGCAAATCGGACAAACCGTCTAGGACGAGTTCGCAAAAGTAGGTTTTTTGGAAAATTAAATATGGCGGGGAAATTATCATGACCGAAAATGACGTCATAGGATGCAATTGAATCGGCATGAGCCAATGAATGTATTATGACCAGTTTCATTATACTAAGCTAATTAAATCAAAAGTTATTAGCATTTTTGTCAAGTTTGTTATAACTTTTGACCACAAGGTGGCACTGCCCCAAAACTTTTTGAGTACCTTCAGGGCATGGAGTGGAAGTCACATACCGAGTTTAGTAACAATACACTAATGCATTTGTAAAATATAGCATTTTAGCACATAATTCAAAATGGCCGACAGTCAAAATGGCCGATATGGTAAAATTGAATATCAGACGACTTGGCATGCCGTCCTGAATCTAACGAGACCACTTTTATGATTTTTGGACAAACGGTTCAAAAGTTATAAGCAAAAACAGCCATTTTTTGTATCTCCGGACCAGCAGGTGGCGCTGCGCCGAGACACTGCATGTTGCCTCAAGTCATGCTTGTGATGACATGTACCAAGTTTGGTTTGAATACGATAAAGCGTTGCGGAGATATTGCCTTAAGAGTGCTTTTGCAACCGCTACGTAAAATTTGTTTGCGCGTTTATCGCAAATGATTTGACGAATCAACTTGATTTGCAAGATTTTTTGTCAGCATGGTCTGAAGATGATCTGGTTCAATTTTCGTGCAAATCGGATGAACCGTCTAGGACGAGTTCGCAAAAGTAGGTTTTTCGGTTAATTAAAAATGGCGGGAAAATTATTATGACGGAAAATGACGTCATAGGGTGCAATCGAATTGTCTTGAGCCAAGGAATCAGAGGGAAAAAGAATTTCGTTTCTAGCCCTTATGGTTCAAAAGTTATTAGCATAAACATGAGTCTAATTTTGGACTGATGGTGGCGCTAGAGGGATTGAGTTAGAGACTCAAAATTTGCTATGGTGACATTTCAGACTGTCCTCTATTAGTGTGCCAAATTTCATAACTTTTTACCATACGGTTCTATGGGTTGCCATAGACTTCGTGGCGGAAGAAGAAGAAGAAGAAGATGAAATATAGCTGCAAGCAGCAATACCGGGGCCAAGCGCAAAGAAGAAGACAAGACATGCCAAAATGGCTGGCAGTGTCAGATCAACTGGAGCAATGAGCAATTAATCACGTTTTAAGATGATTTTAAGCAAAAGGCTGAAAATGCATTGTAGTCTGAGAGTGTCAGACCAACTGCAACAATTAACAATTATACAGTTTAAGAAGATTAGGCAAAATGGCTGAAATATCATATATTGAGTCACTGATAATGTAAGTTAATGGTTTATCACTTTTGACCAATAGGTGGCACAGATACGAAATTGATGTGGTGTGGTCAGAATAAGGGAACAATGACACATGCAAAGTTTGATGCCAATATGTCAAAGCATTGCAGAGATACAGCCTCAAGAGTAATTTTGGCATAATGGCTCAACTTCGTCGCTGCGGTTTACAAAAACGGTTTCATCTATTGATGCAAAATCCCTAACTTTTTGTTGACACAGTCTGAAGATGATACGATTCGATTTTGGTGGAAATTGGACAAACGGTCTAGGATGAGTTTGAAAAAGTAGGTTTTGATCAAATAAGAACATTGAGGACAGGATGTTTGACCAAATATGGAAAAATGAGTATCTCTGTTCTCGGCATGAGCCAATGACTGTATTATGACCAGTTTCATTAAACTAGGCTAATTTAATCAAAAGTTATTAGCATGTTTGTAAATTTTGTTATAACCTCTGACCACAAGGTGGCACTGCCCCAAAACGTTTTGAGTACCTTCAAAGCATGGTGCGGAAGACATGATTTTTGGACAAACAGTTCAAAAGTTATAAGCAAAAATAGCCATTTTTTGTATCTCCGGACCAGTAGGTGGCACTGCGCCGAAACGCTGCATGTTGCTTCAGGTCATGCTTGTGATGACATATACCAAGATTGGTTTGAATACGATAAAGCGTTGTGGAGATATAGGCTTATGAGTGTTTTTGCAACCGCTACGCAAAATTTGTGTGCGCGTTTATCGAAAACGATTTGACAAATCAACTTGATTTGCAAGATTTTTTGTCAGCATGGTCTGAAGATGATCTGGTTCAATTTTCGTGCAAATCGGACAAACCGTCTAGGACGAGTTTGTAAAAGTAGGTTTTTTGGAAAATTAAAAATGGCGGGGAAATTATCATGACCGAAAATGACATCATAGGTTGCAATTGAATCGGCATGAGCCAATGACTCTATTATGACCAGTTTCAATATACTAGGCTAATTTAATCAAAAGTTATTAGCATTTTTGTCAAGTTTGTTATATCTTTTGACCACAAGGTGGCACTGCCCTAAAACTTTTTGAGTACCTTCAGGGCATAGCAAGGAAGTCACATACCGAGTTTAGTAACAATATACTAATGCATTTGTAAAATATAGCATTTTTTGACAAAATTCAAAATGGCCGACAGCCAAAATGGCCGACATGGTAAAATTGAATATCAGACGACTCGGCATGCCGTCCTGAATGTAACGAGACCACTTTTATGATTTTTGGACAAACAGTTCAGAAGTTATAAGCAAAAATAGCAATTTTTCGTATCTCCGGACCAGTAGGTGGCGCTGCGCCGAAACGCTGTATGTTGCCTCAAGTCATGCTTGTGATGACATGTACCAAGTTTGGTTTGAATACGATAAAGCGTTGCGGAGATATAGTCTTATGAGTGTTTTTGCAACCGCTACGTAAAATTTGTTTGTGCGTTTATCGCAAATGATTTGACGAATCAACTTGATTTGCAAGATTTTTTGTCAGCATGGTCTGAAGATGATCTGGTTCAATTTTCGTGCAAATCTGACAAACCGTCTAGGACGAGTTCGCAAAAGTAGGTTTTTTGGAAAATTAAATATGGCGGGGAAATTATCATGACCGAAAATGACGTCATAGGGTGCAATTGAATCGGCATGAGCCAATTAATGTATTATGACCAGTGTCATTATACTAAGCTAATTAAATCAAAAGTTATTAGCATTTTTGTCAAGTTTGTTATAACTTTTGACCACAAGGTGGCACTGCCCCAAAACTTGTTGAGTACCTTCAGGGCATGGAGTGGAAGACACATACCAAGTTTAGTAACAATACACTAATGCATTTGTAAAATATAGCATTTTAGCACATAATTCAAAATGGCCGACAGCCAAAATGGCCGATATGGTAAAATTGAATATCAGACAACTCGGCATGTCGTCCTGAATCTAACGAGACCACTTTTATGATTTTTGGACAAACGGTTCAGAAGTTATAAGCAAAAACAGCCATTTTTTGTATCTCCGGACCAGTAGGTGGCGCTGCGCCGAAACGCTGTATGTTGCCTCAAGTCATGATTGTGATGACATGTACCAAGTTTGGTTTGAATACGATAAAGCGTTTCGGAGATATTGCCTTAAGTGGGTTTTTGCAACCGCTACGTAAAATTTGTGTGCGCGTTTATCAAAAACGATTTGACGAATCAACTTGATTTGCAAGATTTTTTGTCAGCATGGTCTGAAGATAATCTGGTTCAATTTTTGTACAAATCGGATGAACCGTCTAGGACGAGTTCGCAAAAGTAGGTTTTTCGGTTAATTAAAAATGGCGGGAAAATTATCATGGCGGAAAATGACGTCATAGGGTGCAATCGAATTGTTTTGAGCCAAGGAATCAGAGGAAAAAAGAATTTTGTTTCTAGCCCTTATGGTTCAAAAGTTATTAACATAAACATGAGTCCAATTTTGGACTGATGGTGGCGCTAGAGGGATTGAATTAGAGACTCCAAATTTGCTATGGAGACACTTCAGACCGTCCTCTATAAGTGTGCCAAATTTCATAACTTTTTACCATACGGTTCTATGGGCTGCCATAGACTTCGTGGCGGAAGAAGAAGAAGAAGAAGAAGAAGAAGAAGATGAATAATAATAATAATAGGAACGGGAACGGTTTCAATAGGTGCCTTCGCACCTTCGGTGCTTGGCCCCTAATAATAATAAATATAGCTGCAAGCAGCAATACCGGGGCCAAGCGCAAAGAAGAAGACAAGACATGCCAAAATGGCTGGCAGTGTCAGATCAACTGCAGCAATGAGCAATTAATCACATTTTAATATGATTTTAGGCAAAAGGCTGAAAAATGCATTGTAGTCTGAGAGTGTCAGACCAACTGCAACAATTAACAATTATACAGTTTAAGAAGATTAGGCAAAATGGCTGAAATATCATATATTGAGTCACTGATAATATAAGTTAATGGTTTATCACTTTTGACCAATAGGTGGCACAGATACGAAATTGATGTGGTGTGGTCAGAATAAGCGAACAATGACACATGCAAAGTTTGATGCCAATATGTCAAAGCATTGCAGAGATACAGCCTCAAGAGTCATTTTGGCATAATGGCTCAACTTCGTCGCTGCGGTTTACAAAAACGGTTTCATCTATTGATGCAAAATCCCTAACTTTTTGTTGACACAGTCTGAAGATGATACGATTCGATTTTGGTGGAAATTGGACAAACGGTCTAGGATGAGTTTGAAAAAGTAGGTTTTGATCAAATAAGAACATTGAGGACAGGATTTTTGACCAAATATGGAAAAATTAGTATCTCTGTTCTCGGCATGAGCCAATGACTGTATTATGACCAGTTTCATTAAACTAGGCTAATTTAATCAAAAGTTATTAGCATGTTTGTAAATTTTGTTATAACCTCTGACCACAAGGTGGCACTGCCCCAAAACATTTTGAGTACCTTCAAAGCATGGTGCGGAAGACATGATTTTTGGACAAACAGTTCAAAAGTTATAAGCAAAAATAGCCATTTTTTGTATCTCCGGACCAGTAGGTGGCGCTGCGCCGAAACGCTGCATGTTGCTTCAGGTCATGCTTGTGATGACATATACCAAGATTGGTTTGAATACGATAAAGCGTTGTGGAGATATAGGCTTATGAGTGTTTTTGCAACCGCTACGCAAAATTTGTGTGCGCGTTTATCGAAAACGATTTGACAAATCAACTTGATTTGCAAGATTTTTTGTCAGCATGGTCTGAAGATGATCTGGTTCAATTTTCGTGCAAATCGGACAAACCGTCTAGGACGAGTTCGTAAAAGTAGGTTTTTTGGAAAATTAAAAATGGCGGGGAAATTATCATGACCGAAAATGACATCATAGGTTGCAATTGAATCGGCATGAGCCAATGACTCTATTATGACCAGTTTCAATATACTAGGCTAATTTATTCAAAAGTTATTAGCATTTTTGTCAAGTTTGTTATATCTTTTGACCACAAGGTGGCACTGCCCTAAAACTTTTTGAGTACCTTCAGGGCATAGCAAGGAAGTCACATACCGAGTTTAGTAACAATATACTAATGCATTTGTAAAATATAGCATTTTTTGACAAAATTCAAAATGGCCGACAGCCAAAATGGCCGATATGGTAAAATTGAATATCAGACGACTCGGCATGCCGTCCTGAATGTAACGAGACCACTTTTATGATTTTTGGACAAACAGTTCAGAAGTTATAAGCAAAAATAGCAATTTTTCGTATCTCCGGATCAGTAGGTGGCGCTGCGCCGAAACGCTGTATGTTGCCTCAAGTCATGCTTGTGATGACATGTACCAAGTTTGGTTTGAATACGATAAAGCGTTGCGGAGATATTGCCTTAAGAGTGTTTTTGCAACCGCTACGTAAAATTTGTTTGCGCGTTTATCGCAAATGATTTGACGAATCAACTTGATTTGCAAGATTTTTTGTCAGCATGGTCTGAAGATGATCTGGTTCAATTTTCGTGCAAATCGGATGAACCGTCTAGGACGAGTTCGTAAAAGTAGGTTTTTCGGAAAATTCAAAATGGCGGGAAAATTTTTATGACGGAAAATGACGTCATAGGGTGCAATGAAATCGTCTTGAGCCAAGGAATCAGAGGAAAAAAGAATTTTGTTTCTAGCCCTTATGGTTCAAAAGTTATTAGCATAAACATGAGTCAAATTTTGGACTGATGGTGGCGCTAGAGGGATTGAGTTTGAGACTCCAAATTTGCTACGGTGACATGTCAGACTGTCCTCTATTAGTGTGCCAAATTTCACAACTTTTTACCATACGGTTCTATGGGCTGCCATAGACTTCGTGGCGGAAGAAGAAGAAGAAGAAGAAGAAGAAGAAGATGAAATATAGCTGCAAGCAGCAATACCGGGGCCAAGCGCAAAGAAGAAGACAAGACATGCCAAAAATGCTGGCAATGTCAGATCAACGGCAGCAATGAGCAATTAAAGACCTATTAAGGTGATTTTAGGCAAAATAGCTGTAAAATGATAAATACAGTCAATAATAATGATTTAATGATTTATCACTTTCACCCAATAGGTGGCACAGTTACGAAATTGATGTGGTGTGGTCAGAATAAGGGAACAATGACACATGCAAAGATTGGTGTCAATATATCAAAGCAGAGTGTCAATATAGTGTCAATATGTCATTGCAGAGATATAGCCTCAAGAGGCCTTTTCATTATAAGTATGGACCACATGGCGGTGCTGTTTTGAAAAAGTTTAAGCAGCTTAAAGGCATGGTGCTGATGGCCAATTTCAAGTTTCGTAATGATACACCAAATCATTTTTGAAGCATAGCATTTTATATCATAAAACTGCATTGTAGTCAATGGGAATTTCATGTTTTGTTCTATTATAGCGCCACCAAGTGGCACAATCCTATCATTTTTTTATGTGTCCTTGGAGTGAGCCCATACATGTCTGTGTCAATTTTGGTGAAAATATCTTGTTTAGTTTTGGAGTTATATACATTTATATGAAAAAACACATGAAAAATGACTGACACCTGACTTTGATTGGATTTTACACCCCCTTACTATCAATATTTTGACATTTGGGCATTATTGTATAGCTATCGACCTATGTTTCCGAACTTCTGATGCTGGTTTCGTCTCGATCGGACTAGCGGTTTCGAAGATATCAGCTAATGTTTTTAAAGTGATAAATTACAACGCTGCACAAATCATACGCCGAAACCTGGCAAGTCTGGTATCGTTGGACTCGGCGAGGATTCAGGAGACAAAAAAAAAGTTACTCTCATGAAAATAAGTCAATCTCCCCTAAAGTTATAAGCATTTGAAAAAAAAATTCTCCACTAGGTGGCGCTGTTTCGAAACTTATTGGGCTCATTCAGGGCACCGTGTTGATGACCCAAACCGAGTTTCGTAACAATCCGTTCATGTGTTCATAAAATACAGCATTTTAGCACATAATTCAAAATGGCCGACAGCCAAAATGGCCGATATGGTAAAATTGAATAACAGACGACTCGGCATGCCGTCCTGAATGTAACGAGACCACTTTTATGATTTTTGGACAAACAGTTCAGAAGTTATAAGCAAAAATAGCCATTTTTGTATCTCTGGACCAGTAGGTGGCGCTGTGCCGAAACGCTGCATGTTGCCTCAAGTCATGCTTGTGATGATATGGACCAAGTTTGGTTTGAATACGATAAAGCGTTGAGGAGATATTGCCTTAAGTGTGTTTTTGCAACCGCTACGTAAAATTTGTTTGCGCGTTTATCGCAAATGATTTGACGAATCAACTTGATTTGCAAGATTTTTTATCAGCATGGTCTGAAGATGATCTGGTTCAATTTTCGTGCAAATCGGATGAACCGTCTAGGACGAGTTCGTAAAAGTAGGTTTTTCTGAAAATTAAAAATGGCGGGAAAATTTTTATGACGGAAAATGACGTCATAGTGTGCAATCGAATCGTCTTGAGCCAAGGAATCAGAGGAAAAAAGAATTTTGTTTCTAGCCCTTATAGTTCAAAAGTTATTAGCATAAACATGAGTCAAATTTTGGACTGATGGTGGCGCTAGAGGGATTGAGTTAGAGACTCCAAACTTGCTATGGAGACACTTGAGGCCGTCCTCTATAAGTGTGCCGAATTTCATAACTTTTTACCATACGGTTCTATGGGCTGCCATAGACTTCGTGGCGGAAGAAGAAGAAGATGAATAATAATAATAATAGGAACGGGAACGGTTTCAATAGGTGCCTTCGCACCTTCGGTGCTTGGCCCCTAATAATAATAGGAACGGGAACGGTTTCAATAGGTGCCTTCGCACCTTCGGTGCTTGGCCCCTAATAATAATAATAATAGGAACGGGAACGGTTTCAATAGGTGCCTTCGCACCTTCGGTGCTTGGCCCCTAAATATAGCTGCAAGCAGCAATACCGGGGCCAAGCGCAAAGAAGAAGACAATACATGCCAAAATGGCTGGCAGTGTCAGATCAACTGGAGCAATGAGCAATTAATCACGTTTTAAGATGATTTTAAGCAAAAGGCTGAAAATGCATTGTAGTCTGAGAGTGTCAGACCAACTGCAACAATTAATAATTATACAGTTTAAGAAGATTAGGCAAAATGGCTGAAATATCATATATTGAGTCACTGATAATGTAAGTTAATGGTTTATCACTTTTGACCAATAGGTGGCACAGATATGAAATTGACGTGGTGTGGTCAGAATAAGGGAACAATGACACATGCAAAGTTTGATGCCAATATGTCAAAGCATTGCAGAGATACAGCCTCAAGAGTAATTTTGGCATAATGGCTCAACTTCGTCGCTGCGGTTTACAAAAACGGTTTCATCTATTGATGCAAAATCCCTAACTTTTTGTTGACACAGTCTGAAGATGATACGATTCGATTTTGGTTGAAATTGGACAAACGGTCTAGGATGAGTTTGAAAAAGTAGGTTTTGATCAAATAAGAACATTGAGGACAGGATGTTTGACCAAATATGGAAAAATTAGTATCTCTGTTCTCGGCATGAGCCAATGACTGTATTATGACCAGTTTCATTAAACTAGGCTAATTTAATCAAAAGTTATTAGCATGTTTGTAAATTTTGTTATAACCTCTGACCACAAGGTGGCACTGCCCCAAAACGTTTTGAGTACCTTCAAAGCATGGTGCGGAAGACATGATTTTTGGACAAACAGTTCAAAAGTTATAAGCAAAAATAGCCATTTTTTGTATCTCCGGACCAGTAGGTGGCGCTGCGCCGAAACGCTGCATGTTGCTTCAGGTCATGCCTGTGATGACATATACCAAGATTGGTTTGAATACGATAAAGCGTTGTGGAGATATAGGCTTATGAGTGTTTTTGCAACCGCTACGCAAAATTTGTGTGCGCGTTTATCGAAAACGATTTGACAAATCAACTTGATTTGCAAGATTTTTTGTCAGCATGGTCTGAAGATGATCTGGTTAAATTTTCGTGCAAATCGAACAAAACCTTCTAGGACGAGTTCGTAAAAGTAGGTTTTTTGGAAAATTAAAAATGGCGGGGAAATTATCATGACCGAAAATGACATCATAGGTTGCAATTGAATCGGCATTAGCCAATGACTCTATTATGACCAGTTTCAATATACTAGGCTAATTTAATCAAAAGTTATTAGCATTTTTGTCAAGTTTGTTATATCTTTTGACCACAAGGTGGCACTGCCCTAAAACTTTTTGAGTACCTTCAGGGCATAGCAAGGAAGTCACATACCGAGTTTAGTAACAATATACTAATGCATTTGTAAAATATAGCATTTTTTGACAAAATTCAAAATGGCCGACAGCCAAAATGGCCGATATGGTAAAATTGAATATCAGACGACTCGGCATGCCGTCCTGAATGTAACGAGACCACTTTTATGATTTTTGGACAAACAGTTCAGAAGTTATAAGCAAAAATTGCAATTTTTCGTATCTCCGGACCAGTAGGTGGCACTGCGCCGAAACGCTGTATGTTGCCTCAAGTCATGCTTGTGATGACATGTACCAAGTTTGGTTTGAATACGATAAAGCGTTGCGGAGATATTGCCTTAAGAGTGTTTTTGCAACCGCTACGTAAAATTTGTTTGCGCGTTTATCGCAAATGATTTGACGAATCAACTTGATTTGCAAGATTTTTTGTCAGCATGGTCTGAAGATGATCTGGTTCAATTTTCGTGCAAATCGGATGAACCGTCTAGGACGAGTTCGTAAAAGTAGGTTTTTCGGAAAATTAAAAATGGCGGGAAATTTTTTATGACGGAAAATGACGTCATAGGGTGCAATGGAATCGTCTTGAGCCAAGGAATCAGAGGAAAAAAGAATTTTGTTTCTAGCCCTTATGGTTCAAAAGTTATTAGCATAAACATGAGTCAAATTTTGGACTGATGGTGGCGCTAGAGGGATTGAGTTTGAGACTCCAAATTTGCTACGGTGACATTTCAGACTGTCCTCTATTAGTTTGCCAAATTTCACAACTTTTTACCATACGGTTCTATGGGCTGCCATTGACTTCGTGGCGGAAGAAGAAGAAGAAGAAGATGAATAATAATAAATATAGCTGCAAGCAGCAATACCGGGGCCAAGCGCAAAGAAGAAGACAAGACATGCCAAAATGGCTGGCAGTGTCAGATCAACTGGAGCAATGAGCAATTAATCACGTTTTAAGATGATTTTAGGCAAAAGGCTGAAAAATGCATTGTAGTCTGAGAGTGTCAGACCAACTGCAACAATTAACAATTATACAGTTTAAGAAGATTAGGCAAAATGGCTGAAATATCATATATAGAGTCACTGATAATATAAGTTAATGGTTTATCACTTTTGACCAATAGGTGGCACAGTTACGAAATTGATGTGGTGTAGTCAGAATAAGGGAACAATGACACATGCAAAGTTTGATGCCAATATGTCAAAGCATTGCAGAGATACAGCCTCAAGAGTCATTTTGGCATCATGGCTCAACTTCGTCACTGCGGTTTACAAAAACGGTTTCATCTATTGATGCAAAATCCCTAACTTTTTGTTGACATAGTCTGAAGATGATACGATTCGATTTTGGTGGAAATTGGATAAACGGTCTAGGATGAGTTTGAAAAAGTAGGTTTTGATCAAATAAGAACATTGAGGACAGGATGTTTGACCAAATATGGCAAAATTAGTATCTATGTTCTCGGCATGAGCCAATAAATGTATTATGACCAGTTTCAATATACTAGGCTAATTTAATCAAAAGTTATTAGCATTTTTGTCAAGTTTGTTATATCTTTTGACCACAAGGTGGCACTGCCCTAAAACTTTTTGAGTACCTTCAGGGCATAGCATGGAAGTCACATACCGAGTTTAGTAACAATATACTAATGCATTTGTAAAATATAGCATTTTTTGACAAAATTCAAAATGGCCGACAGCCAAAATGGCCGATATGGTAAAATTGAATATCAGACGACTCGGCATGCCGTCCTGAATGTAACGAGACCACTTTTATGATTTTTGGACAAA
The DNA here is from genome assembly GCF_949357685.1 of Gobio gobio. Lineage (NCBI taxonomy): Eukaryota > Metazoa > Chordata > Actinopteri > Cypriniformes > Gobionidae > Gobio > Gobio gobio. Next base: position 16,037,117 of record NC_137119.1, read on the forward strand.
CAGTTCAGAAGTTATAAGCAAAAATAGCCATTTTTCGTATCTCCGGACCAGTAGGTGGCGCTGCGCCGAAACGCTGCATGTTGCCTCAAGTCATGCTTGTGATGACATGTACCAAGTTTGGTTTGAATACGATAAAGCGTTGCGGAGATATTGCCTTAAGTGTGTTTTTGCAACCGCTACGTAAAATTTGTTTGCGCGTTTATCGCAAATGATTTGACGAATCAACTTGATTTGCAAGATTTTTTGTCAGCATGGTCTGAAGATGATCTGGTTCAATTTTCGTGCAAATCGGACAAACCGTCTAGGACGAGTTCGCAAAAGTAGGTTTTTTGGAAAATTAAATATGGTGGGGAAATTATCATGACCGAAAATGACGTCATAGGATGCAATTGAATCGGCATGAGCCAATGAATGTATTATGACCAGTTTCATTATACTAAACTAATTAAATCAAAAGTTATTAGCATTTTTGTCAAGTTTGTTATAACTTTTGACCACAAGGTGGCACTGCCCCAAAATTTTTTGAGTACCTTCAGGGCATGGAGTGGAAGTCACATACCGAGTTTAGTAACAATACACTAATGCATTTGTAAAATATAGCATTTTAGCACATAATTCAAAATGGCCGACAGCCAAAATGGCCGATATGGTAAAATTGAATATCAGACGACTCGGCATGCCGTCCTGAATCTAACGAGACTACTTTTATGATTTTTGGACAAACGGTTCAAATGGTATAAGCAAAAACAGCCATTTTTTGTATCTCCGGACCAGTAGGTGGCGCTGCGCCGAAACACTGCATGTAGCCTCAAGTCATGCTTGTGATGACATGTACCAAGTTTGGTTTGAATACGATAAAGCGTTGCGGAGATATTGCCTTAAGAGTGCTTTTGCAACCGCTACGTAAAATTTGTTTGCGCGTTTTTCGCAAATGATTTGACGAATCAACTTGATTTGCAAGATTTTTTGTCAGCATGGTCTGAAGATGATCTGGTTCAATTTTCGTACAAATCGGATGAACCGTCTAGGACGAGTTCGCAAAAGTAGGTTTTTCGGTTAATTAAAAATGGCGGGAAAATTATTATGACGGAAAATGACGTCATAGGGTGCAATCGAATTGTCTTGAGCCAAGGAATCAGAGGAAAAAAGAATTTCGTTTCTAGCCCTTATGGTTCAAAAGTTATTAGCATAAACATGAGTCTAATTTTGGACTGATGGTGGTGCTAGAGGGATTGAGTTAGAGACTCAAAATTTGCTATGGTGACATTTCAGACTGTCCTCTATTAGTGTGCCAAATTTCATAACTTTTTACCATACGGTTCTATGGGCTGCCATAGACTTCGTGGCGGAAGAAGAAGAAGAAGAAGATGAAATATAGCTGCAAGCAGCAATACCGGGGCCAAGCGCAAAGAAGAAGACAAGACATGCCAAAATGGCTGGCAGTGTCAGATCAACTGGAGCAATGAGCAATTAATCACGTTTTAAGATGATTTTAAGCAAAAGGCTGAAAATGCATTGTAGTCTGAGAGTGTCAGACCAACTGCAACAATTAACAATTATACAGTTTAAGAAGATTAGGCAAAATGGCTGAAATATCATATATTGAGTCACTGATAATGTAAGTTAATGGTTTATCACTTTTGACCAATAGGTGGCACAGATACGAAATTGATGTGGTGTGGTCAGAATAAGGGAACAATGACACATGCAAAGTTTGATGCCAATATGTCAAAGCATTGCAGAGATACAGCCTCAAGAGTAATTTTGGCATAATGGCTCAACTTCGTCGCTGCGGTTTACAAAAACGGTTTCATCTATTGATGCAAAATCCCTAACTTTTTGTTGACACAGTCTGAAGATGATACGATTCGATTTTGGTGGAAATTGGACAAACGGTCTAGGATGAGTTTGAAAAAGTAGGTTTTGATCAAATAAGAACATTGAGGACAGGATGTTTGACCAAATATGGAAAAATTAGTATCTCTGTGTCTCGGCATAAGCCAATAACTGTATTATGACCAGTTTCATTAAACTAGGCTAATTTAATCAAAAGTTATTAGCATGTTTGTAAATTTTGTTATAACCTCTGACCACAAGGTGGCACTGCCCCAAAACGTTTTGAGTACCTTCAAAGCATGGTGCGGAAGACATGATTTTTGGACAAACAGTTCAAAAGTTATAAGCAAAAATAGCCATTTTTTGTATCTCCGGACCAGTAGGTGGCGCTGCGCCGAAACGCTGCATGTTGCTTCAGGTCATGCTTGTGATGACATATACCAAGATTGGTTTGAATACGATAAAGCGTTGTGGAGATATAGGCTTATGAGTGTTTTTGCAACCGCTACGCAAAATTTGTGTGCGCGTTTATCGAAAACGATTTGACAAATCAACTTGATTTGCAAGATTTTTTGTCAGCATGGTCTGAAGATGATCTGGTTCAATTTTCGTGCAAATCGGACAAACCGTCTAGGACGAGTTCGTAAAAGTAGGTTTTTTGGAAAATTAAAAATGGCGGGGAAATTATCATGACCGAAAATGACATCATAGGTTGCAATTGAATCGGCATGAGCCAATGACTCTATTATGACCAGTTTCAATATACTAGGCTAATTTAATCAAAAGTTATTAGCATTTTTGTCAAGTTTGTTATATCTTTTGACCACAAGGTGGCACTGCCCTAAAACTTTTTGAGTACCTTCAGGGCATAGCAAGGAAGTCACATACCGAGTTTAGTAACAATACACTAATGCATTTGTAAAATATAGCATTTTTTGACAAAATTCAAAATGGCCGACAGCCAAAATGGCCAATATGGTAAAATTGAATATCAGACGACTCGGCATGCCGTCCTGAATGTAACGAGACCACTTTTATGATTTTTGGACAAACAGTTCAGAAGTTATAAGCAAAAATAGCCATTTTTCTTATCTCCGGACCAGTAGGTGGCGCTGCGCCGAAACGCTGCATGTTGCCTCAAGTCATGCTTGTGATGACATGTACCAAGTTTGGTTTGAATACGATAAAGCGTTGCGGAGATATTGCCTTAAGTGTGTTTTTGCAACCGCTACGTAAAATTTGTTTGCGCGTTTATCGCAAACGATTTGACGAATCAACTTGATTTGCAAGATTTTTTGTCAGCATGGTCTGGAGATGATCTGGTTCAATTTTCGTGCAAATCGGATGAACCGTCTAGGACGAGTTCGTAAAAGTAGGTTTTTCGGAAAATTAAAAATGGCGGGAAAATTTTTATGACGGAAAATGACGTCATAGGGTGCAATCGAATCGTCTTGAGCCAAGGAATCAGAGGAAAAAAGAATTTTGTTTCTAGCCCTTATGGTTCAAAAGTTATTAGCATAAACATGAGTCAAATTTTGGACTGATGGTGGCGCTAGAGGGATTGAGTTAGAGACTCCAAACTTGCTATGGAGACACTTGAGACCGTCCTCTATAAGTGTGCCGAATTTCATAACTTTTTACCATACGGTTCTATGGGCTGCCATAGACTTCGTGGCGGAAGAAGAAGAAGATGAATAATAATAATAATAGGAACGGGAACGGTTTCAATAGGTGCCTTCGCACCTTCGGTGCTTGGCCCCTAATAATAAATATAGCTGCAAGCAGCAATACCGGGGCCAAGCGCAAAGAAGAAGACAAGACATGCCAAAATGGCTGGCAGTGTCAGATCAACTGGAGCAATGAGCAATTAATCACGTTTTAAGATGATTTTAGGCAAAAGGCTGAAAAATGCATTGTAGTCTGAGAGTGTCAGACCAACTGCAACAATTAACAATTATACAGTTTAAGAAGATTAGGCAAAATGGCTGAAATATCATATATAGAGTCACTGATAATATAAGTTAATGGTTTATCACTTTTGACCAATAGGTGGCACAGTTACGAAACTGATGTGGTGTAGTCAAAATAAGGGAACAATGACACATGCAAAGTTTGATGCCAATATGTCAAAGCATTGCAGAGATACAGCCTCAAGAGTCATTTTGGCATCATGGCTCAACTCCGTCACTGCGGTTTACAAAAACGGTTTCATCTATTGATACAAAATCCCTAACTTTTTGTTGACATAGTCTGAAGATGATACGATTCGATTTTGGTGGAAATTGGATAAACGGTCTAGGATGAGTTTGAAAAAGTAGGTTTTGATCAAATAAGAACATTGAGGACAGGATGTTTGACCAAATATGGCAAAATTAGTATCTATGTTCTCGGCATGAGCCAATAAATGTATTATGACCAGTTTCATTAAACTAGGCTAATTTAATCAAAAGTTATTAGCATGTTTGTAAATTTTGTTATAACCTCTGACCACAAGGTGGCACTGCCCCAAAACTTTTTGAGTACCTTCAAAGCATGGTGCGGAAGACACATACCAAGTTTCGTAACGATAGACTAATGCGTTTGTAAAATATAGTATTTTAGCACATAATTCAAAATGGCCGAGAGCCAAAATGGCCGATATGGTAAAATTGAATATCAGACAACTCTGAATACCGTCCTGAATCTAACGAGACAACTTTTATGATTTTTGGACAAACAGTTCAAAAGTTATAAGCAAAAATAGCCATTTTTTGTATCTCCGGACCAGTAGGTGGCGCTGCGCCGAAACGCTGCAAGTTGCCTCAAGTCATGCTTGTGATGACATGTACCAAGTTTGGATTGAACACAATAAAGCGTTGCGGAGATATAGCCTTATGAGTGTTTTTGCAACCGCTACGTAAAATTTGTGTGCACGTTTATCAAAAACGATTTGACGAATCAACTTGATTTGCAAGATTTTTTGTCAGCATGGTCTGAAGATGATCTGGTTCAATTTTCGTGCAAATCGGACAAACCGTCTAGGACGAGTTCGCAAAAGTAGGTTTTTTGGAAAATTAAATATGGCGGGGAAATTATCATGACCGAAAATGACGTCATAGGATGCAATTGAATCGGCATGAGCCAATGAATGTATTATGACCAGTTTCATTATACTAAGCTAATTAAATCAAAAGTTATTAGCATTTTTGTCAAGTTTGTTATAACTTTTGACCACAAGGTGGCACTGCCCCAAAACTTTTTGAGTACCTTCAGGGCATGGAGTGGAAGTCACATACCGAGTTTAGTAACAATACACTAATGCGTTTGTAAAATATAGCATTTTAGCACATAATTCAAAATGGCCGACAGCCAAAATGGCCGATATGGTAAAATTGAATATCAGACGACTCGGCATGCCGTCCTGAATCTAACGAGACCACTTTTATGATTTTTGGACAAACGGTTCAAAAGTTATAAGCAAAAATATCAATTTTTTGCATCTCCGGACCAGTAGGTGGCGCTGCGCCGAAACACTGCATGTTGCCTCAAGTCATGCTTGTGATGACATGTACCAAGTTTGGTTTGAATACGATAAAGCGTTGCGGAGATATTGCCTTAAGAGTGCTTTTGCAACCGCTACGTAAAATTTGTTTGCGCGTTTATCGCAAATGATTTGACGAATCAACTTGATTTGCAAGATTTTTTGTCAGCATGGTCTGAAGATGATCTGGTTCAATTTTCGTGCAAATCGGATGAACCGTCTAGGACGAGTTCGCAAAAGTAGGTTTTTCGGTTAATTAAAAATGGCGGGAAAATTATTATGACGGAAAATGACGTCATAGGGTGCAATCGAATTGTCTTGAGCCAAGGAATCAGAGGAAAAAAGAATTTCGTTTCTAGCCCTTATGGTTCAAAAGTTATTAGCATAAACATTAGTCTAATTTTGGACTGATGGTGGCGCTAGAGGGATTGAGTTAGAGACTCAAAATTTGCTATGGTGACATTTCAGACTGTCCTCTATTAGTGTGCCAAATTTCATAACTTTTTACCATACGGTTCTATGGGCTGCCATAGACTTCGTGGCGGAAGAAGAAGAAGATGAATAATAATAATAATAGGAACGGGAACGGTTTCAATAGGTGCCTTCGCACCTTCGGTGCTTGGCCCCTAAATATAGCTGCAAGCAGCAATACCGGGGCCAAGCGCAAAGAAGAAGACAAGACATGCCAAAATGGCTGGCAGTGTCAGATCAACTGGAGCAATGAGCAATTAATCACGTTTTAAGATGATTTTAAGCAAAAGGCTGAAAAATGCATTGTAGTCTGAGAGTGTCAGACCAACTGCAACAATGAACAATTATACAGTTTAAGAAGATTAGGCAAAATGGCTGAAATATCTAGGGCTGTAATCTCCCAGTCGATTAGTCGATTATTGGTCGATACGTTCTGGCTCGACCAAAATTTTGATTGGTCGATTTTTTGCAGCGTTCATTTCATTAGTTTTTGCCGCGTTCATTTCATCAGTTTTGCTGCGCCGCGTTCATTTGATCAGGTGGAAAGCACTAATTGCTAATGGGGGTGTTTTCAGATCACCCCTGTTTCACAGGTAACAGTCTGCCTTCAGAACACCCCCATTGTTTTCACTTCTTTTGGATTAGCCCAACCAACTGGCGAAGAGAAGTCTCTCGCCGGTCATTTGTTTTTCATTCCCCGCTGTCTATGGCTCAAACGCACGCCCATAGCAGTAAACTTGAGGAACGCCCATCAACATACACATGAGGGGAAGCGTCACAACACCACGCTTCAGTCGTGCCGCAAAAGTGGATATGTACTGTCCGTTTTGCCGCGTTCATTTCATCAGTTTTGCCGCGCCGCGTTCATTTCATCAGGTGGAATACAGCGTTTCGGCGCAGCGCCACCTACTGGTCCGGAGATACAAAAAATGCCTATTTTTGCTTATAACTTTTGAACTGTTTGTCCAAAAATCATGTCTTCCGCACCATGCTTTGAAGGTACTCAAAACGTTTTGGGGCAGTGCCACCTTGTGGTCAGAGAGTGGACGTGCCTTTTGTGTTTAAGAGTAAAAGCTTTAAGTTAACAGTCTATTCGTGTCTCAGCCACGAAGCTGAGCTCAGCTGAGCTCCTATGTTTGAGCTGCACAGAGCGGCTGAAATGATTCTGTCTGTCAGTTATTATAATACATATGACAAAAACAATTGTCTAAATTATGTTGCATATTCCTCAAAAGTTCTTGTGATGATATCTAGTTGACAATAGTACTATATTTTGGGAAATCATAGGCTATGATATTGTGCAGGTGCACTTGATGCACCGCTGTCTGAGCCGACAGACTCGTGTGTTAGACTCACTTCAGTCCAAAATAATCAGCTCAAAAACGATTTAATATACTGCAAATAGCCTACTAGTTTTTTATGTTTATTTATAATTCATTTATGCAGACAACAAGGCTACCAAGTACTGCGCACAGTGCGCAACTAATTAATTTAACTTTTTTTTTCCTAACGTCATTTTTAGTCGATTTTTAGTCGAAAATTTCAGGACTTCAGTCGACCAAGATTTTCTTTGGTTGATTACAGCCCTAGAAATATCATATATAGAGTCACTGATAATATAAGTTAATGGTTTATCACTTTTGACCAATAGGTGGCACAGTTACGAAATTGATATGGTGTGGTCAGAATAAGGGAACAATGACACATGCAAAGTTTGATGCCACTATGTCAAAGCATTGCAGAGATACAGCCTCGAGTCATTTTGGCATCATGGCTCAACTTCGTCGCTGCGGTTTACAAAAACAGTTTCATCTATTGATACAAAATCCCTAACTTTTTGTTGACACAGTCTGAAGATGATACGATTCGATTTTGGTGGAAATTGGACAAACGGTCAAGGATGAGTTTGAAAAAGTAGGTTTTGATCAAATAAGAACATTGAGGACAGGATGTTTCACCAAATATGGCAAAATTAGTATCTATATTCTTGGCATGAGCCAATGAATGTATTATGACCAGTTTCATTAAACTAGGCTAATTTAATCAAAAGTTATTAGCATGTTTGTAAATTTTGTTATAACCTCTGACCACAAGGTGGCACTGCCCCAAAACTTTTTGAGTACCTTCAAAGCATGGTGCGGAAGACCCACACCAAGTTTCATAACGATAGACTAATGCGTTTGTAAAATATAGTATTTTAGCACATAATTCAAAATGGCCGAGAGCCAAAATGGCCGATATGGTAAAATTGAATATCAGACAACTCTGAATACCGTCCTGAATCTAACGAGACAACTTTTATGATTTTTGGACAAACAGTTCAAAAGTTATAAGCAAAAATAGCCATTTTTTGTATCTCCGGACCAGTAGGTGGCGCTGCGCCGAAACGCTGCAAGTTGCCTCAAGTCATGCTTGTGATGACATGTACCAAGTTTGGATTGAACACGATAAAGCATTGTGGAGATATAGCCTTATGAGTGTTTTTGCAACCGCTACGTAAAATTTGTGTGCACGTTTATCAAAAACGATTTGACGAATCAACTTGATTTGCAAGATTTTTTGTCAGCATGGTCTGAAGATGATCTGGTTCAATTTTCGTGCAAATCGGACAAACCGTCTAGGACGAGTTTGCAAAAGTAGGTTTTTTGGAAAATTAAATATGGCGGGGAAATTATCATGACCGAAAATGACGTCATAGGGTGCAATTGAATCGGCATGAGCCAATGAATGTATTATGACCAGTTTCATTATACTAAGCTAATTAAATCAAAAGTTATTAGCATTTTTGTCAAGTTTGTTATAACTTTTGACCACAAGGTGGCACTGCCCCAAAACTTTTTGAGTACCTTCAGGGCATGGAGTGGAAGTCACATACCGAGTTTAGTAACAATACACTAATGCATTTGTAAAATATAGCATTTTAGCACATAATTCAAAATGGCCGACAGCCAAAATGGCCGATATGGTAAAATTGAATATCAGACGACTCGGCATGCCGTCCTGAATGTAACGAGACCACTTTTATGATTTTTGGACAAACGGTTCAAAAGTTATAAGCAAAAACAGCCATTTTTTGTATCTCCGGACCAGTAGGTGGCGCTGCGCCGAAACACTGCATGTTGCCTCAAGTCATGCTTGTGATGACATGTACCAAGTTTGGTTTGAATACGATAAAGCGTTGCGGAGATATTGCCTTAAGAGTGCTTTTGCAACCGCTACGTAAAATTTGTTTGCGCGTTTATCGCAAATGATTTGACGAATCAACTTGATTTGCAAGATTTTTTGTCAGCATGGTCTGAAGATGATCTGGTTCAATTTTCGTGCAAATCGGATGAACCGTCTAGGACGAGTTCGCAAAAGTAGGTTTTTCGGTTAATTAAAAATGGCGGGAAAATTATTATGACGGAAAATGACGTCATAGGGTGCAATCGAAATGGCTTGAGCCAAGGAATCAGAGGACAAAAGAATTTCGTTTCTAGCCCTTATGGTTCAAAAGTTATTAGCATAAACATGAGTCTAATTTTGGACTGATGGTGGCGCTAGAGGGATTGAGTTAGAGACTCAAAATTTGCTATGGTGACATTTCAGACTGTCCTCTATTAGTGTGCCAAATTTCATAACTTTTTACCATACGGTTCTATGGGCTGCCATAGACTTCGTGGCGGAAGAAGAAGAAGAAGAAGATGAATAAATATAGCTGCAAGCAGCAATACCGGGGCCAAGCGCAAAGAAGAAGACAAGACATGCCAAAATGGCTGGCAGTGTCAGATCAACTGGAGCAATAAGCAATTAATCACGTTTTAAGATGATTTTAGGCAAAATGGCTGATATATTATATAAAGATTCACTGATAATATAAGTTAATGGTTTATCACTTTTGACCAATAGGTGGCACAGATACGAAATTGATGTGGTGTGGTCAGAATAAGGGAACAATGACACATGCAAAGTTTGATGCCAATATGTCAAAGCATTGCAGAGATACAGCCTCAAGAGTCATTTTGGCATCATGCCTCAACTTCGTCGCTGCGGTTTACAAAAACGGTTTCATCTATTGATGCAAAATCCCTAACTTTTTGTTGACACAGTCTGAAGATGATACGATTCGATTTTGGTGGAAATTGGACAACCGGTCTAGGATGAGTTTGAAAAAGTAGATTTTGATCAAATAAGAACATTGAGGACAGGATGTTTGACCAAATATGGCAAAATTAGTATCTATATTCTTGGCATGAGCCAATAAATGTATTTTGACCCGTTTCATTAAACTAGGCTAATTTAATCAAAAGTTATTAGCATTTTTGTAAATTTTGTTATAACCTTTGACCACAAGGTGGCACTACCCCAAAACTTTTTGAGTACCTTCAAAGCATGGTGCGGAAGACCCATACCAAGTTTCTTAACGATAGACTAATGTGTTTGTAAAATATAGTATTTTAGCACATAATTCAAAATGGCCGAGAGCCAAAATGGCTGATATGGTAAAATTGAATATCAGACAACTCTGAATACCGTCCTGAATCTAACGAGACAACTTTTATGATTTTTGGACAAACGGTTCAAAAGTTATAAGCAAAAATAGCCATTTTTTGTATCTCCGGACCAGTAGGTGGCGCTGCGCCGAAACGCTGCAAGTTGCCTCAAGTCATGCTTGTGATGACATGTACCAAGTTTGGATTGAACACGATAAAGCGTTGCGGAGATATAGCCTTATGAGTGTTTTTGCAACCGCTACGTAAAATTTGTGTGCACGTCTATCAAAAACAATTTGACGAATCAACTTGATTTGCAAGATTTTTTGTCAGCATGGTCTGAAGATGATCTGGTTCAATTTTCGTGCAAATCGGACAAACCGTCTAGGACGAGTTCGCAAAAGTAGGTTTTTTGGAAAATTAAATATGGCGGGGAAATTGTCATGACCGAAAATGACGTCATAGGGTGCAATTGAATCGGCATGAGCCAATGAATGTATTATGACCAGTTTCATTATACTAAGCTAATTAAATCAAAAGTTATTAGCATTTTTTTCAAGTTTGTTATAACTTTTGACCACAAGGTGGCACTGCTCCAAAACTTTTTGAGTACCTTCAGGGCATGGAGTGGAAGTCACATACCGAGTTTAGTAACAATACACTAATGCATTTGTAAAATATAGCATTTTAGCACATAATTCAAAATGGCCGACAGCCAAAATGACTGATATGGTAAAATTGAATATCAGACGACTCGGCATGCCGTCCTGAATGTAACGAGACCACTTTTATGATTTTTGGACAAACGGTTCAAAAGTTATAAGCAAAAACAGCCATTTTTTGTATCTCCGGACCAGTAGGTGGCGCTGCGCCGAAACACTGCATGTTGCCTCAAGTCATACTTGTGATGACAAGTACCAAGTTTGGTTTGAATACGATAAAGCGTTGCGGAGATATTGCCTTAAGAGTGCTTTTGCAACCGCTACGTAAAATTTGTTTGCGCGTTTATCGCAAATGATTTGACGAATCAACTTGATTTGCAAGATTTTTTGTCAGCATGGTCTGAAGATGATCTGGTTCAATTTTCGTGCAAATCGGATGAACCGTCTAGGACGAGTTCGCAAAAGTAGGTTTTTCGGAAAATTAAAAATGGCGGGAAAATTTTTATGACGGAAAATGACGTCATAGGGTGCAGTCGATTCGTCTTGAGCCAAGGGATCAGAGGAAAAAAGAATTTCGTTTCTAGCCCTTATGGTTCAAAAGTTATTAGCATAAACATGAGTCACATTTTGGACTGATGGTGGCGCTAGAGGGATTGAGTTTGAGACTCCAAATTTGCTACGGTGACATTTCAGACTGTCCTCTATTAGTGTGCCAAATTTCACAACTTTTTATCATACGGTTCTATGGGCTGCCATAGACTTCGTGGCGGAAGAAGAAGAAGAAGAAGAAGAAGAAGAAGAAGATGAATAATAATAATAAGAACGGGAACGGTTTCAATAGGTGCCTTCGCACCTTCGGTGCTTGGCCCCTAAATATAGCTGCAAGCAGCAATACCGGGGCCAAGCGCAAAGAAGAAGACAATACATGCCAAAATGGCTGGCAGTGTCAGATCAACTGGAGCAATGAGCAATTAATCACGTTTTAAGATGATTTTAAGCAAAAGGCTGAAAATGCATTGTAGTCTGAGAGTGTCAGACCAACTGCAACAATTAACAATTATACAGTTTAAGAAGATTAGGCAAAATGGCTGAAATATCATATATTGAGTCACTGATAATGTAAGTTAATGGTTTATCACTTTTGACCAATAGGTGGCACAGATACGAAATTGATGTGGTGTGGTCACAATAAGGGAACAATGACACATGCAAAGTTTGATGCCAATATGTCAAAGCATTGCAGAGATACAGCCTCAAGAGTAATTTTGGCACAATGGCTCAACTTCGTCGCTGCGGTTTACAAAAACGGTTTCATCTATTGATGCAAAATCCCTAACTTTTTGTTGACACAGTCTGAAGATGATACGATTCAATTTTGGTGGAAATTGGACAAACGGTCTAGGATGAGTTTGAAAAAGTAGGTTTTGATCAAATAAGAACATTGAGGACAGGATGTTTGACCAAATATGGAAAAATTAGTATCTCTGTTCTCGGCATGAGCCAATGACTGTATTATGACCAGTTTCATTAAACTAGGCTAATTTAATCAAAAGTTATTAGCATGTTTGTAAATTTTGTTATAACCTCTGATCACAAGGTGGCACTGCCCCAAAACGTGTTGAGTACCTTCAAAGCATGGTGCGGAAGATATGATTTTTGGACAAACAGTTCAAAAGTTATAAGCAAAAATGGCTATTTTTGCTTATAACTTTTGAACTGTTTGTCCAAAAACCATAAAGTTGTCTCGTTAGATTCAGGACGGTATTCAGAGTTGTCTGATATTCAATTTTACCATATCGGCCATTTTGGCTCTCGGCCGTTTTGAATTATGTGCTAAAATACTATATTTTACAAACGCATTAGTCTATCATTACGAAACTTGGTATGGGTCTTCCGCACCATGCTTTGAAGGTACTCAAAAAGTTTTGGGGCAGTGCCACCTTGTGGTCAGAGGTTATAACAAAATTTACAAACATGCTAATAACTTTTGATTAAATTAGCCTAGTTTAATGAAACTGGTCATAATACATTTATTGGCTCATGCCGAGAACCCTATGACGTCATTTTCCGTCATAAAAATTTTCCCGCCATTTTGAATTTTCCGAAAAACCTACTTTTACGAACTCGTCCTAGACGGTTCATCCGATTTGCACGAAAATTGAACCAGATCATCTTCAGACCATGCTGACAAAAAATCTTGCAAATCAAGTTGATTCGTCAAATCATTTGCGATAAACGCGCAAACAAATTTTACGTAGCGGTTGCAAAAACACTCTTAAGGCAATATCTCCGCAACGCTTTATCGTATTCAAACCAAACTTGGTACATGTCATCACAAGCATGACTTGAGGCAACATACAGCGTTTCGGTGCAGCGCCACCTACTGGTCCGGAGATACGAAAAATTGCAATTTTTGCTTATAACTTCTGAACTGTTTGTCCAAAAATCATAAAAGTGGTCTCGTTACATTCAGGACGGCATGCCGAGTCGTCTGATATTCAATTTTACCATATCGGCCATTTTGGCTGTCGGCCATTTTGAATTTTGTCAAAAAATGCTATATTTTACAAATGCATTAGTATATTGTTACTAAACTCGGTATGTGACTTCCTTGCTATGCCCTGAAGGTACTCAAAAAGTTTTAGGGCAGTGCCACCTTGTGGTCAAAAGATATAACAAACTTGACAAAAATGCTAATAACTTTTGATTAAATTAGCCTAGTATATTGAAACTGGTCATAATAGAGTCATTGGCTCATGCCGATTCAATTGCAAGCTATGATGTCATTTTCGGTCATGATAATTTCCCCGCCATTTTTAATTTTCCAAAAAACCTACTTTTACGAACTCGTCCTAGACGGTTTGTCCCATTTGCACGAAAATTGAACCAGATCATCTTCAGACCATGCTGACAAAAAAGTCATGCTTGTGATGACATGTACCAAGTTTGGTTTGAATACGATAAAGCGTTGCGGAGATATTGCCTTAAGAGTGCTTTTGCAACCGCTACGTAAAATTTGTTTGCGCGTTTATCGCAAATGATTTGACAAATCAACTTGATTTGCAAGATTTTTTGTCAGCATGGTCTGAAGATGATCTGGTTCAATTTTCGTGCAAATCGGATGAACCGTCTAGGACGAGTTCGCAAAAGTAGGTTTTTCGGTTAATTAAAAATGGCGGGAAAATTATTATGACGGAAAATGACGTCATAGGGTGCAATCGAATTGTCTTGAGCCAAGGAATCAGAGGAAAAAAGAATTTCGTTTCTAGCCCTTATGGTTCAAAAGTTATTAGCATAAACATGAGTCTAATTTTGGACTGATGGTGGCGCTAGAGGGATTGAGTTAGAGACTCAAAATTTGCTATGGTGACATTTCAGACTGTCCTCTATTAGTGTGCCAAATTTCATAACTTTTTACCATACGGTTCTATGGGCTGCCATAGACTTCGTGGCGGAAGAAGAAGAAGAAGAAGATGAAATATAGCTGCAAGCAGCAATACCGGGGCCAAGCGCAAAGAAGAAGACAAGACATGCCAAAATGGCTGGCAGTGTCAGATCAACTGGAGCAATGAGCAATTAATCTCGTTTTAAGATGATTTTAGGCAAAAGGCTGAAAAATGCATTGTAGTCTGAGAGTGTCAGACCAACTGCAACAATTAACAATTATACAGTTTAAGAAGATTAGGCAAAATGGCTGAAATATCATATATAGAGTCACTGATAATATAAGTTAATGGTTTATCACTTTTGACCAATAGGTGGCACAGTTACGAAATTGATGTGCTGTGGTCAGAATAAGGGAACAATGACACATGCAAAGTTTGATGCCAATATGTCAAAGCATTGCAGAGATACAGCCTCAAGAGTCATTTTGGCATCATGGCTCAATTTCGTCGCTGCGGTTTACAAAAATGGTTTCATCTATTGATGCAAAATCCCTAACTTTTTGTTGACACAGTCTGAAGATGATACGATTCGATTTTGGTGGAAATTGGATAAACGGTCTAGGATGAGTTTGAAAAAGTAGGTTTTGATCAAATAAGAACATTGAGGACAGGATGTTTGACCAAATATGGCAAAATTAGTATCTATGTTCTCGGCATGAGCCAATAAATGTATTATGACCAGTTTCATTAAACTAGGCTAATATAATCAAAAGTTATTAGCATGTTTATAAATTTTGTTATAACCTCTGACCACAAGGTGGCACTGCCCCAAAACTTTTTGAGTACCTTCAAAGCATGGTGCGGAAGACCCATACCAAGTTTCGTAACGATAGACTAATGCGTTTGTAAAATATAGTATTTTAGCACATAATTCAAAATAGCCGAGAGCCAAAATGGCCGATATGGTAAAATTGAATATCAGACAACTCTGAATACCGTCCTGAATCTAACGAGACAACTTTTATGATTTTTGGACAAACAGTTCAAAAGTTATAAGCAAAAACAGCCATTTTTTGTATCTCCGGACCAGTAGGTGGCGCTGCGCCGAAACACTGCATGTTGCCTCAAGTCATGCTTGTGATGACATGTACCAAGTTTGGATTGAATACGATAAAGCATTGTAGAGATATTGCCTTATGAGTGTTTTTGCAACCGCTACGTAAAATTTGTGTGCACGTTTATCAAAAATGATTTGACGAATCAACTTGATTTGCAAGATTTTTTGTCAGCATGATCTGAAGATGATCTGGTTCAATTTTCGTGCAAATCGGACAAACCGTCTAGGACGAGTTCGCAAAAGTAGGTTTTTTGGAAAATTAAATATGGCGGGGAAATTATCATAACCGAAAATGACATCATAGGGTGCAATTGAATCGGCATGAGCCAATGAATGTATTATGACCAGTTTCATTATACTAAGCTAATTAAATCAAAAGTTATTAGCATTTTTGTCAAGTTTGTTATAACTTTTGACCACAAGGTGGCACTGCCCCAAAACTTTTTGAGTACCTTCAGGGCATGGAGTGGAAGTCACATACCGAGTTTAGTAACAATACACTAATGCATTTGTAAAATATAGCATTTTAGCACATAATTCAAAATGGCCGACAGCCAAAATGGGCGATATGGTAAAATTGAATATCAGACGACTCGGCATGCCGTCTTGAATCTAACGAGACCACTTTTATGATTTTTGGACAAACGGTTCAAAAGTTATAAGCAAAAACAGCCATTTTTTGTATCTCCGGACCAGTAGGTGGCGCTGCGCCGAAACACTGCATGTTGCCTCAAGTCATGCTTGTGATGACATGTACCAAGTTTGGTTTGAATACGATAAAGCGTTGCGGAGATATTGCCTTAAGAGTGCTTTTGCAACCGCTACGTAAAATTTGTTTGCGCGTTTATCGCAAATGATTTGACGAATCAACTTGATTTGCAAGATTTTTTGTCAGCATGGTCTGAAGATGATCTGGTTCAATTTTCGTGCAAATCGGATGAACCGTCTAGGACGAGTTCGCAAAAGTAGGTTTTTCGGTTAATTAAAAATGGCGGGAAAATTATTATGACGGAAAATGACGTCATAGGGTGCAATTGAATCGTCTTGAGCCAAGGAATCAGAGGAAAAAAGAATTTTGTTTCTAGTCCTTATGGTTCAAAAGTTATTAGCATAAACATGAGTCTAATTTTGGACTGATGGTGGCGCTAGAGGGATTGAGTTAGAGACTCAAAATTTGCTATGGTAACATTTCAGACTGTCCTCTATTAGTGTGCCAAATTTCACAACTTTTTACCATACGGTTCTATGGGCTGCCATAGACTTCGTGGCGGAAGAAGAAGAAGATGAATAATAATAATAATAGGAACGGGAACGGTTTCAATAGGTGCCTTCGCACCTTCGGTGCTTGGCCCCTAATAATAATAATAGGAACGGGAACGGTTTCAATAGGTGCCTTCGCACCTTCGGTGCTTGGCCCCTAATAATAATAATAATAGGAACGGGAACGGTTTCAATAGGTGCCTTCGCACCTTCGGTGCTTGGCCCCTAATAATAATAATAAGAACGGGAACGGTTTCAATAGGTGCCTTCGCACCTTCGGTGCTTGGCCCCTAATAATAATAGGAACGGGAACGGTTTCAATAGGTGCCTTCGCACCTTCGGTGCTTGGCCCCTAATAATAATAATAATAGGAACGGGAACGGTTTCAATAGGTGCCTTCGCACCTTCGGTGCTTGGCCCCTAATAATAATAATAGGAACGGGAACGGTTTCAATAGGTGCCTTCGTACCTTCGGTGCTTGGCCCCTAAATATAGCTGCAAGCAGCAATACCGGGGCCAAGCGCAAAGAAGAAGACAATACATGCCAAAATGGCTGGCAGTGTCAGATCAACTGGAGCAATGAGCAATTAATCACGTTTTAAGATGATTTTAAGCAAAAGGCTGAAAATGCATTGTAGTCTGAGAGTGTCAGACCAACTGCAACAATTAACAATTATACAGTTTAAGAAGATTAGGCAAAATGGCTGAAATATCATATATTGAGTCACTGATAATGTAAGTTAATGGTTTATCACTTTTGACCAATAGGTGGCACAGATACGAAATGTATGTGGTGTGGTCAGAATAAGGGAACAATGACACATGCAAAGTTTGATGCCAATATGTCAAAGCATTGAAGAGATACAGCCTCAAGAGTCATTTTGGAATCATGGCTCAACTTCGTCACTGCGGTTTACAAAAACGGTTTCATCTATTGATGCAAAATTCCTAACTTTTTGTTGACACAGTCTGAAGATGATACGATTCGATTTTGGTGGAAATTGGACAAACAGTCTAGGATGAGTTTGAAAAAGTAGGTTATGATCAAATAAGAACATTGAGGACAGGATGTTTGACCAAATATGGCAAAATTAGTATCTATGTTCTCGGCATGAGCCAATGACTGTATTATGACCAGTTTCATTAAACTAGGCTAATTTAATCAAAAGTTATTAGCATGTTTGTAAATTTTGTTATAACCTCTGACCACAAGGTGGCACTGCCCCAAAACTTTTTGAGTACCTTCAAAGCATGGTGCGGAAGACATGAATTTTGGACAAACAGTTCAAAAGTTATAAGCAAAAATAGCCATTTTTTGTATCTCCAGACCAGTAGGTGGCGCTGCGCCGAAACGCTGCATGTTGCCTCAGGTCATGCTTGTGATGACATATACCAAGATTGGTTTGAATACGATAAAGCGTTGTGGAGATATAGGCTTATGAGTGTTTTTGCAACTGCTACGCAAAATTTGTGTGCGCGTTTATCAAAAACGATTTGACGAATCAACTTGATTTGCAAGATTTTTTGTCAGCATGGTCTGAAGATGATATGGTTCAATTTCTGTGCAAATCGGACAAACCGTCTAGGACGAGTTCGCAAAAGTAGGTTTTTTGGAAAATTAAAAATGGCGGGGAAATTATCATGACCAAAAATGACATCATAGGGTGCAATTGAATCGGCATGAGCCAATGACTCTATTATGACCAGTTTCAATATACTAGGCTAATTTAATCAAAAGTTATTAGCATTTTTGTCAAGTTTGTTATATCTTTTGACCACAAGGTGGCACTGCCCTAAAACTTTTTGAGTACCTTCAAAGCATGGTGCAGAAGACATGAATTTTGGACAAACAGTTCAAAAGTTATAAGCAAAAATAGCCATTTTTTGTATATCCGGACCAGTAGGTGGCGCTGCGCTGAAACGCTGCATGTTTCCTCAGGTCATGCTTGTGATGACATATACCAAGATTGGTTTGAATACGATAAAGCGTTGTGGAGATATAGGCTTATGAGTGTTTTTGCAACTGCTACGCAAAATTTGTGTGCGCGTTTATCAAAAACGATTTGACAAATCAACTTGATTTGCAAGATTTTTTGTCAACATGGTCTGAAGATGATATGGTTCAATTTCTGTGCAAATCGGACAAACCGTCTAGGACGAGTTCGCAAAAGTAGGTTTTTTGGAAAATTAAAAATGGCGGGGAAATTATCATGACCGAAAATGACATCATAGGGTGCAATTGAATCGGCATGAGCCAATGACTCTATTATGACCAGTTTCAATATACTAGGCTAATTTAATCAAAAGTTATTAGCATTTTTGTCAAGTTTGTTATATCTTTTGACCACAAGGTGGCACTGCCCTAAAACTTTTTGAGTACCTTCAGGGCATGGCATGGAAGTCACATACCGAGTTTAGTAACAGTACACTAATGCATTTGTAAAATATAGCATGTTTTGACAAAATTCAAAATGGCCGACAAGCAAAATGGCCGATATGGTAAAATTGAATATCAGACGTCTCGGCATGCCGTCCTGAATGTAACGAGACCACTTTTATGATTTTTGGACAAACGGTTCAAAAGTTATAAGCAAAAATAGCAATTTTTCGTATCTCCGGACCAGTAGGTGGCGCTGCGCCGAAACGCTGTATGTTGCCTCAAGTCATGCTTGTGATGACATGTACCAAGTTTGGTTTGAATACGATAAAGCGTTGCGGAGATATTGCCTTAAGTGTGTTTTTGCAACCGCTACGTAAAATTTGTTTGCGCGTTTATCGCAAATGATTTGACGAATCAACTTGATTTGCAAGATTTTTTGTCAGCATGGTCTGAAGATGATCTGGTTCAATTTTCGTGCAAATCGGATGAACCGTCTAGGACGAGTTCGCAAAAGTAGGTTTTTCGGTTAATTAAAAATGGCGGGAAAATTATCATGGCGGAAAATGACGTCATAGGGTGCAATCGAATTGTCCTGAGCCAAGGAATCAGAGGAAAAAAGAATTTTGTTTCTAGCCCTTATGGTTCAAAAGTTATTAGCATAAACATGAGTCAAATTTTGGACTGATGGTGGCGCTAGAGGGATTGAGTTTGAGACTCCAAATTTGCTACGGTGACATTTCAGACTGTCCTCTATTAGTGTGCCAAATTTCACAACTTTTTACCTTACGGTTCTATGGGCTGCCATAGACTTCGTGGCGGAAGAAGAAGAAGAAGAAGAAGAAGAAGAAGAAGAAGAAGAAGAAGATGAATAATAATAATAAGAACGGGAACGGTTTCAATAGGTGCCTTCGCACCTTCGGTGCTTGGCCCCTAATAAGAACGGGAACGGTTTCAATAGGTGCCTTCGCACCTTCGGTGCTTGGCCCCTAATAATAAGAACGGGAACGGTTTCAATAGGTGCCTTCGCACCTTCGGTGCTTGGCCCCTAATAATAATAATAATAGGAACGGGAACGGTTTCAATAGGTGCCTTCGCACCTTCGGTGCTTGGCCCCTAATAATACAAAATTAAAACTTTTGTAGACATTTGAGCTACTTATTGGAACCAGAAGGAAAGTGAATGAGTGACTTTTTGACTTTTGGTAAAAAAATTTGTTCAGTAGGTCAAATTTGGACTTCTGTAAAGCCATAATATGTAAAAAAAAAAAAAAAAAAAAAAATAATGTAAACCTTCTGTAGACCTTTTAGCTACTAATTGGAACCAGAAGTGAAGTCAATGAGTGACTTTTTGACCTTTGGGACAAAAATTTGTTCAGTAGGTCAAATATGGACTTTGTACAGCAAAAAAAAAAAAAAAAAAAATTAAAGCTTTTTTAGCCCTGTAAGCTACTTATTGGAAACAGAAAGGAAGTCAATGAGTGACTTTTTGACCTTTGGGACAAAAATATGTTCAGTCGGTCAAATATGGACTTCTGTACAGCCATAATATGTAAAAAAATAAAAATAAAAAAAATAAAAAAAATACAACCTTTTGTAGACCTTTTAGCTACTTATTGGAACCAGAAGGAAACTCAATGAGTGACTTTTTGACCTTTGGGACAAAAATGTGTTCAGTAGGTCAAATATGGACTTCTGTACAGCCATAATATGTTAAAAAAACAAACAAAAAAAAACATTAAAACCTTTTGTAGACCTTTTAGCTACTAATAGGAACCAGAAGGAAACTCAATGAGTGACTTTTTGACCTTTGGGACAAAAATTTGTTCATTAGGTCAAATATGGGCTTCTGTACAGCCATAATATGTAAAAAAAAAAATTTTTTAAATTAAACCTTTTGTAGACCATTTAGCTATTTATTGGAACCAGAAGGAAACTCAATGAGTGACTTTTTGACCTTTGGAACAAAAATGTGTTCAGTAGGTCAAATATGGACTTCTGTACAGCCACAACATGTAAAACATTTTTGTGGAAATTTTGGCTAGGAATGGGAATATGAAGGGAAGTCAATGAGTATGTATAGTAAATTAGTGTTTATGGACTCTTTGGGCCAAAAATATGTTAAGTCAAAAATGGACTTCTAAAGAGCCATAACATGTAAAAAAAAAAAAAGTTAAAAAATCTTTTGTGGAACTTTTGGCTGGTAATTCGATTCAGAAGGGAAGTCAATGAGTATGTATAGTAAGTTAGTGTTTAAGGACTCTTAGGCCAAAAACATGTTCAGTATGTCAAATATGGACTTCTGTACAGCCATAATATGTAAAAGAAATTTTAAAATTAAAACCTTTTGTAGACGTTTTAGCTACTAATTGGAACCAGAAGGGAAGTCAATGGGTGACTTTTTGACCTTTGGGACAAAAATTTCTTCAGTAGGTCAAATATGGACTTTGTACAGCCATAATATGTAAAAATAAAAAAAAAATAAAAAAAAATATTAAAACCTTTTGTAGACTTTTTAGCTACTAATTGGAACCAGAAGGAAAGTCAATGAGTGGCTTTTTGACCTTTGGGAAAAAAATATGTTCAGTAGGTCAAATATGGACTTCTGTACAGCCACAACATGTCAAACATTTTTGTGGAAATGTTGGCTAGTAAATGGAATAAGAAGGGAAGTGAATAAGTATGTATAGTAAATTAGTGTTTAAGGACTATTAGGCCTAAAACATGTTCTTTAGGTCAAATATGGACATCTGTACAGCCATAACATGTCAAACATTTTTGTGGAAATTTTGGCTAGTAAAGGGAATAAGAAGGGTACTCAATGAGTATGTATAGTGAATTAGTGTGTATGGACTCTTAATCCAAAAATATGTTCAGTAGGTCAAATATGGACTTCTTGTACAGCCATAATATGTAAAAAAATAAAAATAAAATTTAAACCTTTTGTAGACGTTTTAGCTACTAATTGGAACCAGAAGGGAAGTCAGTGAGTGACTTTTTGACCTTTGGGACAAAAATTTGTTCAGTAAGTCAAATATGGACTTTGTACAGCCATAATATGTAAAAAAAAAAAATCTTAATAATTTTTACCTTTTGTAGACCTTTTAGCTACTTATTGGAACAAGAAGGAAAGTCAATGAGTGACTTTTTGACTTTTGGGACAAAAATTTGTTCAGTAGGTCAAATGGTCTTCTGTACAGCCATAATATGTAAAAAAAAAAAAAAAAAAAAAGTAAACCTTTTGTAGACCTTTTAGCTACTTATTGGAATCAGAAGGAAAGTGAATGAGTGACTTTTTGACCTTTGGGACAAAAATTTGTTCAGTAGGTCAAATATGGACTTCTGTACAGCCATTATATGTAAAAAAAATATATATATAATAATAATAATAATATTTAAACTTTTGTAGACCTATTAGCTACTAATTGGAACAAGAAGGAAACATGTAAAACATTTTTGTGGAACTTTTGGCTGGTAATTGGATTCAGAAGGGAAGTCAATGAGTATGTATAGTAAGTTAGTGTTTAAGGACTCTTAGGCCAAAAACATGTTCAGTAGGTCAAATATGGACTTCTGCACAGCCATAATATGTAAAAGAAATTTTAAAATTAAAACCTTTTGTAGACGTTTTAGCTACTAATTGGAAACAGAAGGGATGTCAATGCGTGACTTTTTGACCTTTGGGACAAAAAATTGTTCAATAGGTCAAATGGACTTCTGTACAGCCATAATATGTAATAATAATAATAATAATGGTAATAATAATAATAATAATAATAAGAAAAATTTAAACCTTTTGTAGACATTTTAGCTACTTATTGGAACCAGAAGGAAAGTGAATGAGTGACTTTTTGACCTTTGGGACAAAAATTTGTTCAATAGGTCAAATGGACTTCTGTACAGCCATAATATGTAAAATAATAATAATAATAATAATAATAATAATAATAATAATAATACAAAATTAAAACTTTTGTAGACATTTGAGCTACTTATTGGAACCAGAAGGAAAGTGAATGAGTGACTTTTTGACTTTTGGTATAAAAATGTGTTCAGTAGGTCAAATTTGGACTTCTGTCAAGCCATAATATGTAAAAAAAAAATGTAAACCTTCTGTAGACCTTTTAGCTACTTATTGGAACCACAAGGAAACTCAATGAGTGACTTTTTGACCTTTGGGACAAAAATGTGTTCAGTAGGTCAAATATGGGCTTCTGTACAGCCATAATATGT
Organism: Gobio gobio; assembly: GCF_949357685.1. NCBI lineage: Eukaryota > Metazoa > Chordata > Actinopteri > Cypriniformes > Gobionidae > Gobio > Gobio gobio. The sequence continues at coordinate 16,060,450 of NC_137119.1, forward strand.
AAAAAAAAAAAAAAATTTAAATTAAACCTTTTGTAGACCATTTAGCTATTTATTGGAACCAGAAGGAAACTCAATGAGTGACTTTTTGACCTTTGGAACAAAAATGTGTTCAGTAGGTCAAATATGGACTTTTGTAGAGCCATAATATGTAAAAAAAAAAAAAAAAAAAAAATGTACACCTTTTGTAGACCTTTTAGCTACTTATTGGAACCAGAAGGAAACTCAATGAGTGACTTTTTGACCTTTGGAACAAAAATGTGTTCAGTAGGTCAAATATGGACTTTTGTAGAGCCATAATATGTAAAAAAAAAAAAAAAAAAAAAAAAAGTACACCTTTTGTAGACCTTTTAGCTACTTATTGGAACCAGAAGGAAACTCAATGAGTGACTTTTTGACCTTTGGGACAAAAATTTGTTCAGTAGGTCAAATATGAGCTTCTGTACAGCCATAATATGTAAAAAAAAATTTTTTTTAAATTAAACCTTTTGTAGACCATTTAGCTGTTTATTGGAACCAGAAGGAAACTCAATGAGTGACTTTCTGACCTTTGGAACAAAAATGTGTTCAGTAGGTCAAATATGGACTTTTGTAGAGCCATAATATGTATAAAAAAAAAATAAAAAAAAAATGTACACCTTTTGTAGACCTTTTAGCTACTTATTGGAACCAGAAGGAAAGTCGATGAGTGACTTTTTGACCTTTGGGACAAACGTTTTTTCAGTAGGTCAAATATGGACTTCTGTACAGCCATTATATGTAAAAAAAATAATAATAATAATAATAATAATAATATTTAAACTTTTGTAGACCTATTAGCTACTAATTGGAACAAGAAGGAAAGTCAATGAGTGACTTTCTGACCTTTGGGAAAAAAATTGTTCAGTAGGTCAAATATGGACTTCTGTACAGCCATAATATGTATAAAAAAAAAATTTAAAATTTTTTTTTTAAACCTTTTGTAGACCTTTTAGCTACTTATTGGAACCAGAAGGAAAGTCAATGAGTGACTTTTTGACCTTTGGGACAAAAAATTGTTCAGTAGGTCAAATTTGGACTTCTGTACAGCCATAATATGTAAAAAATAAAATAAAATAAAGAAATAAAGAAAGAAATTTAAACCTTTTTTAGACCTGTGAGATACTTATTGGAATCAGTAGGGAAATCAATGAGTGACTTTTTGACCTTTGGGACAAAAATTTGTTCAGTAGGTCAAATATGGACTTCTGTACAGCCATAACATGTAAAAAAAAAAATTTAAACCTTTTGTAGACGTTTTAGCTACTAATTGGAACCAGAAGGGAAGTCAGTGAGTGACTTTTTGACCTTTGGGACAAAAATTTGTTCAGTAAGTCAAATATGGACTTTGTATAGCCATAATATGAAAAAAAAAAAAAAAAATCTTAATAATTTTTACCTTTTGTAGACCTTTTAGCTACTTATTGGAACCAGAAGGAAAGTCAATGAGTGACTTTTTGACTTTTGGGACAAAAATTTGTTCAGTAGGTCAAATGGTCTTCTGTACAGCCATAATATGTAAAAAAAATAAATGTAAACCTTTTGTGTGACTTTGAGTGACTTTTTGACCTTTGGGACAAAAATTTGTTCAGTAGGTCAAATATGGGCTTCTGTACAGCCATAATATGTAAAAAAAAAATGTTTTTAATTAAACCTTTTGTAGACCATTTAGCTATTTATTGGAACCAGAAGGAAACTCAATGAGTGACTTTTTGACCTTTGGAACAAAAATGTGTTCAGTAGGTCAAATATGGACTTCTGTACAGCCATAATATGTAAAAAAAAATAATAATAATAATAATAATTATATTTAAACTTTTGTAGACCTATTAGCTACTAATTGGAACAAGAAGGAAAGTCAATGAGTGACTTTCTGACCTTTGGGAAAAAAATTGTTCAGTAGGTCAAATATGGACTTCTGTACAGCCATAATATGTATAAAAAAAAAATTTAAAAAATTTTTTTTAAACCTTTTGTAGACCTTTTAGCTACTAATTGGGACCAGAAGGAAACTCAATGAGTGACTTTTTGACCTTTGGGACAAAAATGTGTTCAGTAGGTCAAATATGGACTTCTGTCCAGCCATAATATGTAAAAAAAAAAAAATGTATATATATATAAACTTTTGTAGACCTTTTAGCTACTTATTTTTTAAAAAAATTAAATAAAAATGTAAAACCTTTTGTAGACCGTCAAGCTACTAATTGGAATCAGCTGAGAAGTCAACATGTGACTTTTTTTTAACCGTGGGACCAAAAATATGTTCAGTAGGTCAAATATGGACATCTGTACAGCCACAAAATGTAAAAAAAATAAAATAAAAAAAAAGTCAAATCTTTTTGTGAAACTTTTGGCTAGCAATTGGATTCAGAAGGGAAATTAACGAATATGTATGTATAGTAAGTTAGTGTTCAAGGACTCTTGGGCCAAAAATATGTTCAGTAAGTTAAATATTGACGTCTGTACAGCCAAAACTTGTTAAAAAAATAAAAATAAAAAAAAACTTTAAAAAAACTTTTGTGGGACTTTTGGCTGGTAATTGGATTCAGAAGGGAAGTCAATAAGTATGTATACTAAATTAGTGTTTACAGTCTCTTAGTCCTAAAACGTATTCAGTAGGTCAAATATGGACTTCTTGTGCAGCCATAACATGTAAAAAAAAATTAATAATTTTTTTAACCTTTTGTGGACCTTTTAGTTACTAATTGGAATCTGAAGAGAAGTCAATGAGTGACTTTTTTGACCTTTGGGCCAAAAATATGTTCAGTAGGTCAAATATGGACTTCTGTACAGCCATAACAGAAAAAAAATAAAGTAAAATAAAACCTTTAAAAGAAAATGGGGGACATTTTGGCTTGCTATTTTAATCAGAAGGAAATTCAATGAGTGTGTGTATAGTAAGTTAGTGTTTAAGGACTGTTGGGATGAAAACTATTTCAGTTCTTGTACAGCCATAATGTGTAAAAAAAAAAATAATAATAAAAAAAAGATATTTAAAACCATTTGTAAAACTGTAAGCTACTTATTGGAATCAGAAGGGAAGTCAATGAGTGACTATTTTTTTAACCTTTAGGCCAAAAATATGTTTAGAAGGGAAGTCAATGAGTGACTATTTTTTTTTAACCTTTAGGCCAAAAATATGTTTAGTAGGTTAAATATGGACTTTTGTACAGCCATAACAGAAAAAAAATAAAATAAAGTAAAGCCTTTAAAAGAAAATGGGGGAAATTTTGGCTTGCTATTTTAATCAGAATATGGACTTCTGTACAGCCATAACATGTAAAAAATAATTTTTAAACCTTTTGTGGGCCTTTTAGCTACTAATTTTAATCAGAAGGGAAGTCAGTGAGTGACTTTTTTGACCGTTTGGCCAAAAATATGTTCACTAGGTAAAATATGAATTTCTGTACAGCCATAACTTGTAAAAAAATAAAATAAAATAAAACCTTTAAAAACTTTTTGTGGAACTTTTGGCTAGCAACTGGATTCCAAAGGGAAATCAACAAGTATATATAGTAAGTTAGTGTTTAAGGACTGTTGGTACAAAAATATGTTTAGTGGGTCAAATATGGACTTCTGTACAGCCAAAACATGTAAAAAAAAATAAAAAAATTTTTTTTTTGACCTTTTAGCTAGTGATTGGAATTAGGAGTTATGGCTTCTGTAAGGCTTAATATGTAAAATAAGGACTCAATGAGTATGTATAGCAACTTAATATTTAAGGACTCTTTGGTCAAAAATATGTTCAAAATAATTCAGTTGTGCATTAAAGAATAACTTGTTTTGTTTCAGTGCGTTTCAATAAATTGTTGTGTTATATACGGGGATGACATATTTTGTACCATCTAACAATGCTTTGCGTATTAAGGAGATAACACCTCAAGTTAACTTTTGCAGAACATACAAGAATAAGCTTTTTCTGTTGTGTATTGAAAAGAGAACACACCAAACGTGTTGTTGCCGTGCATTGCATGCAATAACTAACTTATGTATTAAAGAGATAAAAAACATATTTGCTTTTGCATTGCATTGCATTGCACGAACTAATGCTTCGAAGAAATTAGTGCTCTTGCCTTGCATGAAAACAAGGTGTGCATTGAAGAGAAAAGTGGTTTTGCATCGCAATATATACAAAACGCATTGTGCATTGAAGGATTAGTGCTTTTCCGTTGCACTGCATACAAGAACTCGGTGTGCATTGAAGAGACAAGGGATTTTGCATTGCATTCAAGAACTCGTTGTGCATTGAAGAGACAAGTGATTTTGTATTGCATTGCATTCAAAAACTCGGTGTGCATTGAAGAGAATAGTGGTTTTGCAATGCATACAAAACGCATTGTGCATTTAAAGAGAATAGTGGTTTTGCATTGCAGTGCACACAAAACACATTGTGCATTTGCATTGCATCGCAATAAAAAAAACTTGTGAATTGATGAGATTAGTACTTTTGCATTGCAAGACTCGGTGTGCATTGAACAGATTAGTGCTTTTGCATATAAGAACTTTTTGTGCATTGAAAAGACAAGTAATTTTGCATTGCATTGCATATAAGAACTTTGTGTGCATTGAAGAGACAAGTGATTGTGCATTGCATTCAATAACTCGTGCATTGGAGACAAGTGATTTTGTATTGCATTGCATTCAAACACTTGGTTTGCATTGCATAGATTAGTGCGTTTGCATTGCATCGCAATAAAAAAAACTTGTGCTTTGATCAGATTAGTGCTTTTGCATTGCAATGCATACAAGACTTTTTGTGCATTGAAGAGCCATGTGATTTTGCATTGCATTGCATTCAATAACTTGTTGTGCATTGAAGAGAATAGTGGTTTTGCATTGCAATGCATACAAAGCACATTGTGCATTGAAGAGACAAGTGATTTTGCTTTGCATTGCATTCAAACACTTCGTGTGCATTGAAGAGAATAGTGGTTTTGCATTGCAATGCATTAAAAAACACTTGTGCATTGACGAGATAAGTACTTTTGCATTGCAATGCATACAAGACTCGATGTGCATTGAACAGATTAGTGCTTTTGCATTGCATTGCATATAAGAGCTTTTTGTGCATTGAAGAGACAAGTGATTTTGCATTGCAATGCTTACAAAACACATTGTGCATTGAACAGATTAGTGCGTTTGCATTGCATAGCATTAAAATAAACTTGTGAATTGATGAGATTAGTGCTTTTGCATTGCAATGCATACGAAACTCATTGTGCATTGGAAGAGACAAGTGATTTTGCATTGCATTCAAGAACTCGATGTGCATTTAAGAGACAAGTGATTTTGCATTGCATTGCATTCAAGAACTCGTGCATTGGAGACAAGTGATTTTGCATTGCATCGCATTAAAAAACACGTGTGCATTGACGAGATTAATACTTTTGCATTGCAATGCATACAAGACTCGGTGTGCATTGACGAGATTAGTGCTTTTGCATTGCATTGCATATAAGAACTTTTTGTGCATTGAAGAGACAAGTGATTTTGCATTGCATTGCATATAAGAACTTTGTGTGCATTGAAGAGACAAGTGATTTTGCATTGCATCGCATTAAAAAACACTTTTGCATTGACGAGATTAGTACTTTTGCATTGCAATGCATACAAAACTCATTGTGTATTGAAGAGACAAGTGATTCTGCATTGCATTGCATATAAGAACTTTGTGTGCATTGAAGAGACAAGTGATTTTGCATTGCAATGCATACAAAACACATTGTGCATTGAAGAGACAAGTGATTTTACATTAAATCGCAATAAAAAAAACTTGTGCTTTGACCAGATTAGTGATTTTGCATTGCAATGCATACAAGACTTTTTTGCATTGAAGAGACAAGTGATTTTTCATTGCATCGCATTAAAAAACACTTTTGCATTGACGAGATTAGTACTTTTGCATTGCAATGCATACAAAACTCATTGTGTATTGAAGAGACAAGTGATTTTGCATTGCAACGCATACAAAACACATTGTGCATTGAAGAGACAAGTGATTTTGCATTAAATCGCAATAAAAAAAACTTGTGCTTTGACCAGATTAGTGATTTTGCATTGCAATGCATACAATACTTTTTTGCATTGAAGAGACAAGTGATTTTGCATTGCCTTGCATATAAGAACTTGTTGTGCATTGAAGAGACAAAAAAGAGAAAAAATAAATTTTTTGACCTTTTAGCTAGTGATTGGAATTAGGAGTTATGGCTTATGTAAGGCTTAATATGTAAAATAAGGACTCAATGAGTATGTATAGCAACTTAATATTTAAGGACTCTTTGGTCAAAAATATGTTCAAAATAATTCAGTTGTGCATTAAAGAATAACTTGTTTTGTTTCAGTGCGTTTCAATAAATTGTTGTGTTATATACGGGGATGACATATTTTGCACCATCTAACAATGCTTTGCGTATTAAGGAGATAACACCTCATGTTAACTTTTGCAGAACATACAAGAATAAGCTTTTTCTATTGTGTATTGAAAAGAGAACACACCAAACGTGTTGTTGCCGTGCATTGCATGCAATAACTAATTTATGTATTAAAGAGATAAAAAACATATTTGCTTTTGCATTGCATTGCATTGCACGAACTAATGCTTCGAAGAAATTAGTGCTCTTGCCTTGCATGAAAACAAGGTGTGCATTGAAGAGAAAAGTGGTTTTGCATCGCAATATATACAAAACGCATTGTGCATTGAAGGATTAGTGCTTTTCCGTTGCACTGCATACAAGAACTCGGTGTGCATTGAAGAGACAAGGGATTTTGCATTGCATTGCATTCAAGAACTCGTTGTGCATTGAAGAGACAAGTGATTTTGTATTGCATCGCATTAAAAAACTCGGTGTGCATTGAAGAGAATAGTGGTTTTGCATTGCAATGCATACAAAACGCATTGTGCATTAAAGAGAATAGTGGTTTTGCATTGCAGTGCACACAAAACACATTGTGCATTGAACAGATTAGTGCGTTTGCATTGCATCGCAATAAAAAAAACTTGTGAATTGATGAGATTAGGACTTTTGCATTGCAAGACTCGGTGTGCATTGAACAGATTAGTGCTTTTGCATATAAGAACTTTTTGTGCATTGAAAAGACAAGTAATTTTGAATTGCATTGCATATAAGAACTTTGTGTGCATTGAAGAGACAAGTGATTGTGCATTGCATTCAATAACTCGTGCATTGGAGACAAGTGATTTTGTATTGCATTGCATTCAAACACTTGGTGTGCATTGCATAGATTAGTGCATTTGCATTGCATCGCAATAAAAAAAACTTATGCTTTGATCAGATTAGTGCTTTTGCATTGCAATGCATACAAGACTTTTTGTGCATTAAAGAGCCATGTGATTTTGCATTGCATTGCATTCAATAACTTGTTGTGCATTGAAGAGAATAGTGGTTTTGCATTGCAATGCATACAAAACACATTGTGCATTGAGGAGACAAGTGATTTTGCTTTGCATTGCATTCAAACACTTCGTGTGCATTGAAGAGAATAGTGGTTTTGCATTGCAATGCATTAAAAAACACTTGTGCATTGACGAGATAAGTACTTTTGCATTGCAATGCATACAAGACTCGATGTGCATTGAACAGATTAGTGCTTTTGCATTGCATTGCATTAAAAAAAACTTGTGCATTGACGAGATTAGTGCTTTTGCATTGCATTGCATATAAGAACTTTTTGTGCATTGAAGAGACAAGTGATTTTGCATTGCAATGCTTACAAAACACATTGTGCATTGAACAGATTAGTGCGTTTGCATTGCATAGCATTAAAATAAACTTGTGAATTGATGAGATTAGTGCTTTTGCATTGCAATGCATACGAAACTCATTGTGCATTGGAAGAGACAAGTGATTTTGCATTGCATTCAAGAACTCGATGTGCATTTAAGAGACAAGTGATTTTGCATTGCATTGCATTCAAGAACTCGTGCATTGGAGACAAGTGATTTTGCATTGCATCGCATTAAAAAACACGTGTGCATTGACGAGATTAATACTTTTGCATTGCAATGCATACAAGATTCGGTGTGCATTGACGAGATTAGTGCTTTTGCATTGCATTGCATATAAGAACTTTGTGTGCATTGAAGAGACAAGTGATTTTGCATTGCATTGCATATAAGAACTTTGTGTGCATTGAAGAGACAAGTGATTTTGCATTGCAATGCATACAAAACACATTGTGTATTGAAGAGACAAGTGATTTTACATTAAATCGCAATAAAAAAACTTGTGCTTTGACCAGATTAGTGATTTTGCATTGCAATGCATACAAGACTTTTTTGCATTGAAGAGACAAGTGATTTTGCATTGCATCGCATTAAAAAACACTTTTGCATTGACGAGATTAGTACTTTTGCATTGCAATGCATACAAAACTCATTGTGTATTGAAGAGACAAGTGATTCTGCATTGCATTGCATATAAGAACTTTGTGTGCATTGAAGAGACAAGTGATTTTGCATTGCAATGCATACAAAACACATTGTGCATTGAAGAGACAAGTGATTTTACATTAAATCGCAATAAAAAAAACTTGTGCTTTGACCAGATTAGTGATTTTGCATTGCAATGCATACAAGACTTTTTTGCATTGAAGAGACAAGTGATTTTTCATTGCATCGCATTAAAAAACACTTTTGCATTGACGAGATTAGTACTTTTGCATTGCAATGCATACAAAACTCATTGTGTATTGAAGAGACAAGTGATTCTGCATTGCATTGCATATAAGAACTTTGTGTGCATTGAAGAGACAAGTGATTTTGCATTGCAACGCATACAAAACACATTGTGCATTGAAGAGACAAGTGATTTTACATTAAATCGCAATAAAAAAAACTTGTGCTTTGACCAGATTAGTGATTTTGCATTGCAATGCATACAAGACTTTTTTGCATTGAAGGGACAAGTGATTTTGCATTGCATTGCATATAAGAACTTGTTGTGCATTGAAGAGACAAGTGATTTTTCATTGCATCGCATTAAAAAACACTTTTGCATTGACGAGATTAGTACTTTTGCATTGCAATGCATACAAAACTCATTGTGTATTGAAGAGACAAGTGATTCTGCATTGCATTGCATATAAGAACTTTGTGTGCATTGAAGAGGCAAGTGATTTTGCATTGCATTCAAGAACTCGTTGTGCATTGAAGAGACAAGTGATTTTTCATTGCATCGCATTAAAAAACACTTTTGCATTGACGAGATTAGTGCTTTTGCATTGCAATGCATACAAAACTCATTGTGTATTGAAGAGACAAGAGATTTTGCATTGCATTGCATATAAGAACTTTGTGTGCATTGAAGAGACAAGTGATTTTGCATTGCATTCAAGAACTCGTTGTGCATTGAAGAGACAAGTGATTTTGTATTGCATTGCATTCAAACACTCGGTGTGCATTGAAGAGAATAGTGGTTTTGCATTGCAATGCATACAAAACACTGTGCATCGAAGAGACAAGTGATTTTGCATTGCATCGCATTAAAAAAAGACTTGTGCATTGACGAGATTAGTGCTTTTGCATTGCTTTAGATATAAGAACTTTTTGTGCATTGAAGAGAAAAGTGATTTTGCATTGCATTGCATTCAAGAACTCGGTGTGAATGGAGGAGATTAGTGCGTTTGCATTGCACTACATACAAGACTCGTTGTGCATTGGAAGAGATAAGTGCTGTTGCATTGCATTAGATATAAGAACTTTTTGTGCATTGAAGAGACAAGTGATTTTGCATGGCATTGCATTCAAGAACTCGGTGTGAATGGAGTTTGCATTGCACTGCATACAAGACTCGTACATTGAAGAGACAAGTGCTGTTGCATTGCATTGGATACAATAACTCGTTGTACATTGAAGAGATTAGTGCTTTTGCAGTGCATAAAATAACTGATAAGTGTTTTTGCATTAGCAAGTCCATGGCAACATCTGTCTATTCAAAAGGTCTATCTCCTCAATGCACCTCGGAATGAGTTGTCTTGCCAGGAGTAATCCTTAATGCGGGGAAGCAGATAATTATGTCCTGTTGAACATCTTTCTCACCGACGAATCCTCAAACATAAAATGTCTTATTCCCTTTGACTCCCCATGTTAAATCAGCCGGAACGTATTACATTATGACCTATTGAACATGTTTCTGGCCGATGAGTCCTCAAATTTTAAAGTACTATAAATACTCATTGACTCCTTACGTTACATCAAGCCATACATTAGGTACATATTAATTCTACTGAACATGTTTAAAGTCTTCTTGAACATTGACTTGCTATCCATACTAAGCATTAAATTAGTCTATATTTGACCTACTGAACTTATTTCTGGCCGAAGGGTCCACAAAAGGTTATTTTCTATATTTTCTATATATTCTCATAGACTCCTTTTGATGGTGAATCAGTAGTCCATATTTGACCCGCCGACCATATTTTTTTTCGTCCTTGAACATTGACTTACTATCCATACTCATTGACTCATTCTTATGTTACATCAGGTTCTAATGTATGGCTGTTGTAACATTGAAGTCAATGAGTAGTACAGTTTTCAAGGACACTTTGGTAAAAAAAAAATGGACTATGGCTGATTTATCATCATAAAGAGTCTATAATTGTGTATTGAAACTTAATTTACATGTTATTGCTAAACAGAAGTCCATATTTGACCTACTGAACATGTTTCTGGCCAAGGTGTCTACAAAGGTTTGCAACTATATACTCTCAATGATTCCCTCTCATGTTAAATCAGACAATAGTCCATGTTTGACATACTGAACATATTTTTTGCCAGTGTTCACAAAGTTTTCAATTTGCTATATATTTTCATAAACCCATTTTGAATTTAAATCAGACATACAGTATATAAATGACCAACTGAACAAATTTCTGGCCTCGATCATGAACTTACTATACATACTCATTGACTTCCCTTCTGATTCCCTTTTGTGGACAAAGGGTAAAAAATGGACATATGGACTATGGACTGATGAATATTCAGACAGAAATATGTTCAGTAGGTCAGTAGGTGGATGGTATGGTATGGCTGATATAACATGAATCTTTGAAAATATATAGTTGAAAATATTGTGTGGACCCCTTGGCCAAAAACATATTCAGAAGGTCAAATATGGAGTTCTGTACAGCCATAACATGTAAAAATAAAAACAACACTTTAAAAACCCTTTTGGCTTTGGCTTTTGGCTAGTAATGGGAATAGAAGGGAAGTCAATGAATATATATATTAAGTTAGTGTTTGAGGTCTCTTAGGCCAAAAATATGTTCAGTAGGTCGAATATGAATTTCTGTACAGCCATAACATGAAAAAAACAAATAAAATAAAACCTTTAAAAAAAAAGGGGGGGGGGGGGAGAGTCAGTGGGGATCAGAAGGAAAGTCAATGAATGTGTATAGTAAGTTAGTGTTTAAGGACTGTTGGGACGAAAATATGTTCAGTAGGTAAAATGTGGACTTCTGTACAGCCATAATATGTAAAAAAAAAAAAAAACATTTAAACCTTTTGTAGACCTTTTAGCTACTTATTGGAACCAGAAGGAAAGTCAATGAGTGACTTTTTGACCTTTGGGACAAAAATGTATTCAGTAGGTCAAATATGGACTTTGCACAGCCATGATATGTAAAAAAAAAAAAAAAAAAAAAAAAACCTTTTGTAGACGATTTAGCTACTAATTGGAACCAGAAGGGAAGTCAATGAGTGACTAATTGACCTTTGGAACAAAAATTTGTTCAGTAGGTCAAATATGGACTTTGTACAGCCATAACATGTAAAAAAAAAAAAAAAAAATTTAAACCTTTTTGTGGAACTTTTAGCTACTTATTGGAACCAGAAGGAAAGTCAATGAGTGACTTTTTGACCTTTGGGACAAACATTTATTCAGTAGGTCAAATATGGACTTTGTACAGCAAAAAAAAAAAAAAAAAAAAAAATGTTTTACCTTTTTTAGCCCTGTAAGCTACTTATTGGAAACAGAAGGGAAGTCAATGAGTGACTTTTTGACCTTTGGGACAAAAATATGTTCAGTCGGTCAAATATGGACTTCTGTACAGCCATAATATGTAAAAAAAATAAAAAATAAAAATAAAAAAAATATAACCTTTTGTAGACCTTTTAGCTACTTATTGGAACCAGAAGGAAACTCAATGAGTGACTTTTTGACCTTTGGGACAAAAATGTGTTCAGTAGGTCAAATATGGACTTCTGTACAGCCATAATATGTTAAAAAAAAAAAAAAAACATTAAAACCTTTTGTAGACCTTTTAGCTACTAATAGGAACCAGAAGGAAACTCAATGAGTTACTTTTTGACCTTTGGGACAAAAATTTGTTCAGTAGGTCAAATATGGGCTTCTGTACAGCCATAATATGTAAAAAAAAAAAATTTTTAATTAAACCTTTTGTAGACCATTTAGCTATTTATTGGAACCAGAAGGAAACTCAATGAGTGACTTTTTGACCTTTGGAACAAAAATGTGTTCAGTAGGTCAAATATGGACTTTTGTAGAGCCATAATATGTATAAAAAAAAAAAAAAAAAAAAATGTACACCTTTTGTAGACCTTTTAGCTACTTATTGGAACCAGAAGGAAAGTCGATGAGTGACTTTTTGACCTTTGGGACAAACGTTTTTTCAGTAGGTCAAATATGGACTTCTGTACAGCCATTATATGTAAAAAAAATAATAATAATAATAATAATAATAATATTTAAACTTTTGTAGACCTATTAGCTACTAATTGGAACAAGAAGGAAAGTCAATGAGTGACTTTCTGACCTTTGGGAAAAAAATTGTTCAGTAGGTCAAATATGGACTTCTGTACAGCCATAATATGTATAAAAAAAAAATTTAAAATTTTTTTTTTAAACCTTTTGTAGACCTTTTAGCTACTTATTGGAACCAGAAGGAAAGTCAATGAGTGACTTTTTGACCTTTGGGACAAAAAATTGTTCAGTAGGTCAAATTTGGACTTCTGTACAGCCATAATATGTAAAAAATAAAATAAAATAAAGAAATAAAGAAAGAAATTTAAACCTTTTTTAGACCTGTGAGATACTTATTGGAATCAGTAGGGAAATCAATGAGTGACTTTTTGACCTTTGGGACAAAAATTTGTTCAGTAGGTCAAATATGGACTTCTGTACAGCCATAACATGTAAAAAAAAAAATTTAAACCTTTTGTAGACGTTTTAGCTACTAATTGGAACCAGAAGGGAAGTCAGTGAGTGACTTTTTGACCTTTGGGACAAAAATTTGTTCAGTAAGTCAAATATGGACTTTGTATAGCCATAATATGAAAAAAAAAAAAAAAAATCTTAATAATTTTTACCTTTTGTAGACCTTTTAGCTACTTATTGGAACCAGAAGGAAAGTCAATGAGTGACTTTTTGACTTTTGGGACAAAAATTTGTTCAGTAGGTCAAATGGTCTTCTGTACAGCCATAATATGTAAAAAAAATAAATGTAAACCTTTTGTGTGACTTTGAGTGACTTTTTGACCTTTGGGACAAAAATTTGTTCAGTAGGTCAAATATGGGCTTCTGTACAGCCATAATATGTAAAAAAAAAATGTTTTTAATTAAACCTTTTGTAGACCATTTAGCTATTTATTGGAACCAGAAGGAAACTCAATGAGTGACTTTTTGACCTTTGGAACAAAAATGTGTTCAGTAGGTCAAATATGGACTTCTGTACAGCCATAATATGTAAAAAAAAATAATAATAATAATAATAATTATATTTAAACTTTTGTAGACCTATTAGCTACTAATTGGAACAAGAAGGAAAGTCAATGAGTGACTTTCTGACCTTTGGGAAAAAAATTGTTCAGTAGGTCAAATATGGACTTCTGTACAGCCATAATATGTATAAAAAAAAAATTTAAAAAATTTTTTTTAAACCTTTTGTAGACCTTTTAGCTACTAATTGGGACCAGAAGGAAACTCAATGAGTGACTTTTTGACCTTTGGGACAAAAATGTGTTCAGTAGGTCAAATATGGACTTCTGTCCAGCCATAATATGTAAAAAAAAAAAAATGTATATATATATAAACTTTTGTAGACCTTTTAGCTACTTATTTTTTAAAAAAATTAAATAAAAATGTAAAACCTTTTGTAGACCGTCAAGCTACTAATTGGAATCAGCTGAGAAGTCAACATGTGACTTTTTTTTAACCGTGGGACCAAAAATATGTTCAGTAGGTCAAATATGGACATCTGTACAGCCACAAAATGTAAAAAAAATAAAATAAAAAAAAAGTCAAATCTTTTTGTGAAACTTTTGGCTAGCAATTGGATTCAGAAGGGAAATTAACGAATATGTATGTATAGTAAGTTAGTGTTCAAGGACTCTTGGGCCAAAAATATGTTCAGTAAGTTAAATATTGACGTCTGTACAGCCAAAACTTGTTAAAAAAATAAAAATAAAAAAAAACTTTAAAAAAACTTTTGTGGGACTTTTGGCTGGTAATTGGATTCAGAAGGGAAGTCAATAAGTATGTATACTAAATTAGTGTTTACAGTCTCTTAGTCCTAAAACGTATTCAGTAGGTCAAATATGGACTTCTTGTGCAGCCATAACATGTAAAAAAAAATTAATAATTTTTTTAACCTTTTGTGGACCTTTTAGTTACTAATTGGAATCTGAAGAGAAGTCAATGAGTGACTTTTTTGACCTTTGGGCCAAAAATATGTTCAGTAGGTCAAATATGGACTTCTGTACAGCCATAACAGAAAAAAAATAAAGTAAAATAAAACCTTTAAAAGAAAATGGGGGACATTTTGGCTTGCTATTTTAATCAGAAGGAAATTCAATGAGTGTGTGTATAGTAAGTTAGTGTTTAAGGACTGTTGGGATGAAAACTATTTCAGTTCTTGTACAGCCATAATGTGTAAAAAAAAAAATAATAATAAAAAAAAGATATTTAAAACCATTTGTAAAACTGTAAGCTACTTATTGGAATCAGAAGGGAAGTCAATGAGTGACTATTTTTTTAACCTTTAGGCCAAAAATATGTTTAGAAGGGAAGTCAATGAGTGACTATTTTTTTTTAACCTTTAGGCCAAAAATATGTTTAGTAGGTTAAATATGGACTTTTGTACAGCCATAACAGAAAAAAAATAAAATAAAGTAAAGCCTTTAAAAGAAAATGGGGGAAATTTTGGCTTGCTATTTTAATCAGAATATGGACTTCTGTACAGCCATAACATGTAAAAAATAATTTTTAAACCTTTTGTGGGCCTTTTAGCTACTAATTTTAATCAGAAGGGAAGTCAGTGAGTGACTTTTTTGACCGTTTGGCCAAAAATATGTTCACTAGGTAAAATATGAATTTCTGTACAGCCATAACTTGTAAAAAAATAAAATAAAATAAAACCTTTAAAAACTTTTTGTGGAACTTTTGGCTAGCAACTGGATTCCAAAGGGAAATCAACAAGTATATATAGTAAGTTAGTGTTTAAGGACTGTTGGTACAAAAATATGTTTAGTGGGTCAAATATGGACTTCTGTACAGCCAAAACATGTAAAAAAAAATAAAAAATTTTTTTTTTTGACCTTTTAGCTAGTGATTGGAATTAGGAGTTATGGCTTCTGTAAGGCTTAATATGTAAAATAAGGACTCAATGAGTATGTATAGCAACTTAATATTTAAGGACTCTTTGGTCAAAAATATGTTCAAAATAATTCAGTTGTGCATTAAAGAATAACTTGTTTTGTTTCAGTGCGTTTCAATAAATTGTTGTGTTATATACGGGGATGACATATTTTGTACCATCTAACAATGCTTTGCGTATTAAGGAGATAACACCTCAAGTTAACTTTTGCAGAACATACAAGAATAAGCTTTTTCTGTTGTGTATTGAAAAGAGAACACACCAAACGTGTTGTTGCCGTGCATTGCATGCAATAACTAACTTATGTATTAAAGAGATAAAAAACATATTTGCTTTTGCATTGCATTGCATTGCACGAACTAATGCTTCGAAGAAATTAGTGCTCTTGCCTTGCATGAAAACAAGGTGTGCATTGAAGAGAAAAGTGGTTTTGCATCGCAATATATACAAAACGCATTGTGCATTGAAGGATTAGTGCTTTTCCGTTGCACTGCATACAAGAACTCGGTGTGCATTGAAGAGACAAGGGATTTTGCATTGCATTCAAGAACTCGTTGTGCATTGAAGAGACAAGTGATTTTGTATTGCATTGCATTCAAAAACTCGGTGTGCATTGAAGAGAATAGTGGTTTTGCAATGCATACAAAACGCATTGTGCATTTAAAGAGAATAGTGGTTTTGCATTGCAGTGCACACAAAACACATTGTGCATTTGCATTGCATCGCAATAAAAAAAACTTGTGAATTGATGAGATTAGTACTTTTGCATTGCAAGACTCGGTGTGCATTGAACAGATTAGTGCTTTTGCATATAAGAACTTTTTGTGCATTGAAAAGACAAGTAATTTTGCATTGCATTGCATATAAGAACTTTGTGTGCATTGAAGAGACAAGTGATTGTGCATTGCATTCAATAACTCGTGCATTGGAGACAAGTGATTTTGTATTGCATTGCATTCAAACACTTGGTTTGCATTGCATAGATTAGTGCGTTTGCATTGCATCGCAATAAAAAAAACTTGTGCTTTGATCAGATTAGTGCTTTTGCATTGCAATGCATACAAGACTTTTTGTGCATTGAAGAGCCATGTGATTTTGCATTGCATTGCATTCAATAACTTGTTGTGCATTGAAGAGAATAGTGGTTTTGCATTGCAATGCATACAAAGCACATTGTGCATTGAAGAGACAAGTGATTTTGCTTTGCATTGCATTCAAACACTTCGTGTGCATTGAAGAGAATAGTGGTTTTGCATTGCAATGCATTAAAAAACACTTGTGCATTGACGAGATAAGTACTTTTGCATTGCAATGCATACAAGACTCGATGTGCATTGAACAGATTAGTGCTTTTGCATTGCATTGCATATAAGAGCTTTTTGTGCATTGAAGAGACAAGTGATTTTGCATTGCAATGCTTACAAAACACATTGTGCATTGAACAGATTAGTGCGTTTGCATTGCATAGCATTAAAATAAACTTGTGAATTGATGAGATTAGTGCTTTTGCATTGCAATGCATACGAAACTCATTGTGCATTGGAAGAGACAAGTGATTTTGCATTGCATTCAAGAACTCGATGTGCATTTAAGAGACAAGTGATTTTGCATTGCATTGCATTCAAGAACTCGTGCATTGGAGACAAGTGATTTTGCATTGCATCGCATTAAAAAACACGTGTGCATTGACGAGATTAATACTTTTGCATTGCAATGCATACAAGACTCGGTGTGCATTGACGAGATTAGTGCTTTTGCATTGCATTGCATATAAGAACTTTTTGTGCATTGAAGAGACAAGTGATTTTGCATTGCATTGCATATAAGAACTTTGTGTGCATTGAAGAGACAAGTGATTTTGCATTGCATCGCATTAAAAAACACTTTTGCATTGACGAGATTAGTACTTTTGCATTGCAATGCATACAAAACTCATTGTGTATTGAAGAGACAAGTGATTCTGCATTGCATTGCATATAAGAACTTTGTGTGCATTGAAGAGACAAGTGATTTTGCATTGCAATGCATACAAAACACATTGTGCATTGAAGAGACAAGTGATTTTACATTAAATCGCAATAAAAAAAACTTGTGCTTTGACCAGATTAGTGATTTTGCATTGCAATGCATACAAGACTTTTTTGCATTGAAGAGACAAGTGATTTTTCATTGCATCGCATTAAAAAACACTTTTGCATTGACGAGATTAGTACTTTTGCATTGCAATGCATACAAAACTCATTGTGTATTGAAGAGACAAGTGATTTTGCATTGCAACGCATACAAAACACATTGTGCATTGAAGAGACAAGTGATTTTGCATTAAATCGCAATAAAAAAAACTTGTGCTTTGACCAGATTAGTGATTTTGCATTGCAATGCATACAATACTTTTTTGCATTGAAGAGACAAGTGATTTTGCATTGCCTTGCATATAAGAACTTGTTGTGCATTGAAGAGACAAAAAAGAGAAAAAATAAATTTTTTGACCTTTTAGCTAGTGATTGGAATTAGGAGTTATGGCTTATGTAAGGCTTAATATGTAAAATAAGGACTCAATGAGTATGTATAGCAACTTAATATTTAAGGACTCTTTGGTCAAAAATATGTTCAAAATAATTCAGTTGTGCATTAAAGAATAACTTGTTTTGTTTCAGTGCGTTTCAATAAATTGTTGTGTTATATACGGGGATGACATATTTTGCACCATCTAACAATGCTTTGCGTATTAAGGAGATAACACCTCATGTTAACTTTTGCAGAACATACAAGAATAAGCTTTTTCTATTGTGTATTGAAAAGAGAACACACCAAACGTGTTGTTGCCGTGCATTGCATGCAATAACTAATTTATGTATTAAAGAGATAAAAAACATATTTGCTTTTGCATTGCATTGCATTGCACGAACTAATGCTTCGAAGAAATTAGTGCTCTTGCCTTGCATGAAAACAAGGTGTGCATTGAAGAGAAAAGTGGTTTTGCATCGCAATATATACAAAACGCATTGTGCATTGAAGGATTAGTGCTTTTCCGTTGCACTGCATACAAGAACTCGGTGTGCATTGAAGAGACAAGGGATTTTGCATTGCATTGCATTCAAGAACTCGTTGTGCATTGAAGAGACAAGTGATTTTGTATTGCATCGCATTAAAAAACTCGGTGTGCATTGAAGAGAATAGTGGTTTTGCATTGCAATGCATACAAAACGCATTGTGCATTAAAGAGAATAGTGGTTTTGCATTGCAGTGCACACAAAACACATTGTGCATTGAACAGATTAGTGCGTTTGCATTGCATCGCAATAAAAAAAACTTGTGAATTGATGAGATTAGGACTTTTGCATTGCAAGACTCGGTGTGCATTGAACAGATTAGTGCTTTTGCATATAAGAACTTTTTGTGCATTGAAAAGACAAGTAATTTTGAATTGCATTGCATATAAGAACTTTGTGTGCATTGAAGAGACAAGTGATTGTGCATTGCATTCAATAACTCGTGCATTGGAGACAAGTGATTTTGTATTGCATTGCATTCAAACACTTGGTGTGCATTGCATAGATTAGTGCATTTGCATTGCATCGCAATAAAAAAAACTTATGCTTTGATCAGATTAGTGCTTTTGCATTGCAATGCATACAAGACTTTTTGTGCATTAAAGAGCCATGTGATTTTGCATTGCATTGCATTCAATAACTTGTTGTGCATTGAAGAGAATAGTGGTTTTGCATTGCAATGCATACAAAACACATTGTGCATTGAGGAGACAAGTGATTTTGCTTTGCATTGCATTCAAACACTTCGTGTGCATTGAAGAGAATAGTGGTTTTGCATTGCAATGCATTAAAAAACACTTGTGCATTGACGAGATAAGTACTTTTGCATTGCAATGCATACAAGACTCGATGTGCATTGAACAGATTAGTGCTTTTGCATTGCATTGCATTAAAAAAAACTTGTGCATTGACGAGATTAGTGCTTTTGCATTGCATTGCATATAAGAACTTTTTGTGCATTGAAGAGACAAGTGATTTTGCATTGCAATGCTTACAAAACACATTGTGCATTGAACAGATTAGTGCGTTTGCATTGCATAGCATTAAAATAAACTTGTGAATTGATGAGATTAGTGCTTTTGCATTGCAATGCATACGAAACTCATTGTGCATTGGAAGAGACAAGTGATTTTGCATTGCATTCAAGAACTCGATGTGCATTTAAGAGACAAGTGATTTTGCATTGCATTGCATTCAAGAACTCGTGCATTGGAGACAAGTGATTTTGCATTGCATCGCATTAAAAAACACGTGTGCATTGACGAGATTAATACTTTTGCATTGCAATGCATACAAGATTCGGTGTGCATTGACGAGATTAGTGCTTTTGCATTGCATTGCATATAAGAACTTTGTGTGCATTGAAGAGACAAGTGATTTTGCATTGCATTGCATATAAGAACTTTGTGTGCATTGAAGAGACAAGTGATTTTGCATTGCAATGCATACAAAACACATTGTGTATTGAAGAGACAAGTGATTTTACATTAAATCGCAATAAAAAAACTTGTGCTTTGACCAGATTAGTGATTTTGCATTGCAATGCATACAAGACTTTTTTGCATTGAAGAGACAAGTGATTTTGCATTGCATCGCATTAAAAAACACTTTTGCATTGACGAGATTAGTACTTTTGCATTGCAATGCATACAAAACTCATTGTGTATTGAAGAGACAAGTGATTCTGCATTGCATTGCATATAAGAACTTTGTGTGCATTGAAGAGACAAGTGATTTTGCATTGCAATGCATACAAAACACATTGTGCATTGAAGAGACAAGTGATTTTACATTAAATCGCAATAAAAAAAACTTGTGCTTTGACCAGATTAGTGATTTTGCATTGCAATGCATACAAGACTTTTTTGCATTGAAGAGACAAGTGATTTTTCATTGCATCGCATTAAAAAACACTTTTGCATTGACGAGATTAGTACTTTTGCATTGCAATGCATACAAAACTCATTGTGTATTGAAGAGACAAGTGATTCTGCATTGCATTGCATATAAGAACTTTGTGTGCATTGAAGAGACAAGTGATTTTGCATTGCAACGCATACAAAACACATTGTGCATTGAAGAGACAAGTGATTTTACATTAAATCGCAATAAAAAAAACTTGTGCTTTGACCAGATTAGTGATTTTGCATTGCAATGCATACAAGACTTTTTTGCATTGAAGGGACAAGTGATTTTGCATTGCATTGCATATAAGAACTTGTTGTGCATTGAAGAGACAAGTGATTTTTCATTGCATCGCATTAAAAAACACTTTTGCATTGACGAGATTAGTACTTTTGCATTGCAATGCATACAAAACTCATTGTGTATTGAAGAGACAAGTGATTCTGCATTGCATTGCATATAAGAACTTTGTGTGCATTGAAGAGGCAAGTGATTTTGCATTGCATTCAAGAACTCGTTGTGCATTGAAGAGACAAGTGATTTTTCATTGCATCGCATTAAAAAACACTTTTGCATTGACGAGATTAGTGCTTTTGCATTGCAATGCATACAAAACTCATTGTGTATTGAAGAGACAAGAGATTTTGCATTGCATTGCATATAAGAACTTTGTGTGCATTGAAGAGACAAGTGATTTTGCATTGCATTCAAGAACTCGTTGTGCATTGAAGAGACAAGTGATTTTGTATTGCATTGCATTCAAACACTCGGTGTGCATTGAAGAGAATAGTGGTTTTGCATTGCAATGCATACAAAACACTGTGCATCGAAGAGACAAGTGATTTTGCATTGCATCGCATTAAAAAAAGACTTGTGCATTGACGAGATTAGTGCTTTTGCATTGCTTTAGATATAAGAACTTTTTGTGCATTGAAGAGAAAAGTGATTTTGCATTGCATTGCATTCAAGAACTCGGTGTGAATGGAGGAGATTAGTGCGTTTGCATTGCACTACATACAAGACTCGTTGTGCATTGGAAGAGATAAGTGCTGTTGCATTGCATTAGATATAAGAACTTTTTGTGCATTGAAGAGACAAGTGATTTTGCATGGCATTGCATTCAAGAACTCGGTGTGAATGGAGTTTGCATTGCACTGCATACAAGACTCGTACATTGAAGAGACAAGTGCTGTTGCATTGCATTGGATACAATAACTCGTTGTACATTGAAGAGATTAGTGCTTTTGCAGTGCATAAAATAACTGATAAGTGTTTTTGCATTAGCAAGTCCATGGCAACATCTGTCTATTCAAAAGGTCTATCTCCTCAATGCACCTCGGAATGAGTTGTCTTGCCAGGAGTAATCCTTAATGCGGGGAAGCAGATAATTATGTCCTGTTGAACATCTTTCTCACCGACGAATCCTCAAACATAAAATGTCTTATTCCCTTTGACTCCCCATGTTAAATCAGCCGGAACGTATTACATTATGACCTATTGAACATGTTTCTGGCCGATGAGTCCTCAAATTTTAAAGTACTATAAATACTCATTGACTCCTTACGTTACATCAAGCCATACATTAGGTACATATTAATTCTACTGAACATGTTTAAAGTCTTCTTGAACATTGACTTGCTATCCATACTAAGCATTAAATTAGTCTATATTTGACCTACTGAACTTATTTCTGGCCGAAGGGTCCACAAAAGGTTATTTTCTATATTTTCTATATATTCTCATAGACTCCTTTTGATGGTGAATCAGTAGTCCATATTTGACCCGCCGACCATATTTTTTTTCGTCCTTGAACATTGACTTACTATCCATACTCATTGACTCATTCTTATGTTACATCAGGTTCTAATGTATGGCTGTTGTAACATTGAAGTCAATGAGTAGTACAGTTTTCAAGGACACTTTGGTAAAAAAAAAATGGACTATGGCTGATTTATCATCATAAAGAGTCTATAATTGTGTATTGAAACTTAATTTACATGTTATTGCTAAACAGAAGTCCATATTTGACCTACTGAACATGTTTCTGGCCAAGGTGTCTACAAAGGTTTGCAACTATATACTCTCAATGATTCCCTCTCATGTTAAATCAGACAATAGTCCATGTTTGACATACTGAACATATTTTTTGCCAGTGTTCACAAAGTTTTCAATTTGCTATATATTTTCATAAACCCATTTTGAATTTAAATCAGACATACAGTATATAAATGACCAACTGAACAAATTTCTGGCCTCGATCATGAACTTACTATACATACTCATTGACTTCCCTTCTGATTCCCTTTTGTGGACAAAGGGTAAAAAATGGACATATGGACTATGGACTGATGAATATTCAGACAGAAATATGTTCAGTAGGTCAGTAGGTGGATGGTATGGTATGGCTGATATAACATGAATCTTTGAAAATATATAGTTGAAAATATTGTGTGGACCCCTTGGCCAAAAACATATTCAGAAGGTCAAATATGGAGTTCTGTACAGCCATAACATGTAAAAATAAAAACAACACTTTAAAAACCCTTTTGGCTTTGGCTTTTGGCTAGTAATGGGAATAGAAGGGAAGTCAATGAATATATATATTAAGTTAGTGTTTGAGGTCTCTTAGGCCAAAAATATGTTCAGTAGGTCGAATATGAATTTCTGTACAGCCATAACATGAAAAAAACAAATAAAATAAAACCTTTAAAAAAAAAGGGGGGGGGGGGAGAGTCAGTGGGGATCAGAAGGAAAGTCAATGAATGTGTATAGTAAGTTAGTGTTTAAGGACTGTTGGGACGAAAATATGTTCAGTAGGTAAAATGTGGACTTCTGTACAGCCATAATATGTAAAAAAAAAAAAAAACATTTAAACCTTTTGTAGACCTTTTAGCTACTTATTGGAACCAGAAGGAAAGTCAATGAGTGACTTTTTGACCTTTGGGACAAAAATGTATTCAGTAGGTCAAATATGGACTTTGCACAGCCATGATATGTAAAAAAAAAAAAAAAAAAAAAAAAACCTTTTGTAGACGATTTAGCTACTAATTGGAACCAGAAGGGAAGTCAATGAGTGACTAATTGACCTTTGGAACAAAAATTTGTTCAGTAGGTCAAATATGGACTTTGTACAGCCATAACATGTAAAAAAAAAAAAAAAAAATTTAAACCTTTTTGTGGAACTTTTAGCTACTTATTGGAACCAGAAGGAAAGTCAATGAGTGACTTTTTGACCTTTGGGACAAACATTTATTCAGTAGGTCAAATATGGACTTTGTACAGCAAAAAAAAAAAAAAAAAAAAAAATGTTTTACCTTTTTTAGCCCTGTAAGCTACTTATTGGAAACAGAAGGGAAGTCAATGAGTGACTTTTTGACCTTTGGGACAAAAATATGTTCAGTCGGTCAAATATGGACTTCTGTACAGCCATAATATGTAAAAAAAATAAAAAATAAAAATAAAAAAAATATAACCTTTTGTAGACCTTTTAGCTACTTATTGGAACCAGAAGGAAACTCAATGAGTGACTTTTTGACCTTTGGGACAAAAATGTGTTCAGTAGGTCAAATATGGACTTCTGTACAGCCATAATATGTTAAAAAAAAAAAAAAAACATTAAAACCTTTTGTAGACCTTTTAGCTACTAATAGGAACCAGAAGGAAACTCAATGAGTTACTTTTTGACCTTTGGGACAAAAATTTGTTCAGTAGGTCAAATATGGGCTTCTGTACAGCCATAATATGTAAAAAAAAAAAATTTTTAATTAAACCTTTTGTAGACCATTTAGCTATTTATTGGAACCAGAAGGAAACTCAATGAGTGACTTTTTGACCTTTGGAACAAAAATGTGTTCAGTAGGTCAAATATGGACTTTTGTAGAGCCATAATATGTAAAAAAAAAAAAAAAAAAAAAAAAAATGTACACCTTTTGTAGACCTTTTAGCTACTTATTGGAACCAGAAGGAAACTCAATGAGTGACTTTTTGACCTTTGGAACAAAAATGTGTTCAGTAGGTCAAATATGGACTTTTGTAGAGCCATAATATGTAAAAAAAAAAAATTAAATAAAGAAAAAAAAAAGGTACACCTTTTGTAGACCTTTTAGCTACTTATTGGAACCAGAAGGAAAGTCGATGAGTGACTTTTTGACCTTTGGGACAAAAGTTTTTTCAGTAGGTCAAATATGGACTTCTGTACAGCCATAACATGTCAAACATTTTTGTGGAAATGTTGGCTAGTAAATGGAATAAGAAGGGAAGTGAATAAGTATGTATAGAAAATTAGTGTTTAAGGACTATTAGGCCTAAAACATGTTCTTTAGGTCAAATATGGACATCTGTACAGCCATAACATGTCAAACATTTTTGTGGAAATTTTGGCTAGTAAAGGGAATAAGAAGGGTACTCAATGAGTATGTATAGTGAATTAGTGTGTATGGACTCTTAATCCAAAAACATGTTCAGTAGGTCAAATATGGACTTCTTGTACAGCCATAATATGTAAAAAAAAAAAAAAAAAATTAAACCTTTTGTAGACGTTTTAGCTACTAATTGGAACCAGAAGGGAAGTCAGTGAGTGACTTTTTGACCTTTGGGACAAAAATTTGTTCAGTAAGTCAAATATGGACTTTGTACAGCCATAATATGTAAAAAAAAAAATCTTAATAATTTTTACCTTTTGTAGACCTTTTAGCTACTTATTGGAACCAGAAGGAAAGTCAATGAGTGACTTTTTGACTTTTGGGACAAAAATTTGTTCAGTAGGTCAAATGGTCTTCTGTACAGCCATAATATGTAAAAAAAATAAATGTAAACCTTTTGTAGACCTTTTAGCTACTTATTGGAATCAGAAGGAAAGTGAATGAGTGACTTTTTGACCTTTGGGACAAAAATTTGTTCAGTAGGTCAAATATGGACTTCTGTACAGCCATAACATGTAAAACATTTTTGTGGAAATTTTGGCTAGGAATGGGAATATGAAGGGAAGTCAATGAGTATGTATAGTAAATTAGTGTTTATGGACTCTTTGGGCCAAAAATATGTTAAGTCAAAAATGGACTTCTAAAGAGCCATAACATGTAAAAAAAAAAAAAAGTTAAAAAATCTTTTGTGGAACTTTTGGCTGGTAATTCGATTCAGAAGGGAAGTCAATGAGTATGTATAGTAAGTTAGTGTTTAAGGACTCTTAATCCAAAAATATGTTCAGTAGGTCAAATATGGACTTCTTGTACAGCCATAATATGTAAAAAAAAAAAAAAAAAATTTAACCTTTTGTAGACGTTTTAGCTACTAATTGGAACCAGAAGGGAAGTCAGTGAGTGACTTTTTGACCTTTGGGACAAAAATTTGTTCAGTAAGTCAAATATGGACTTTGTACAGCCATAGTATGTAAAAAAAAAAAAATCTTAATAATTTTTACCTTTTGTAGACCTTTCAGCTACTTATTGGAACCAGAAGGAAAGTCAATGAGTGACTTTTTGACTTTTGGGACAAAAATTTGTTCAGTAGGTCAAATGGTCTTCTGTACAGCCATAATATGTAAAAAAAATAAATGTAAACCTTTTGTAGACCTTTTAGCTACTTATTGGAACCAGAAGGAAAGTCAATGAGTGACTTTTTGACCTTTGGGACAAAAAATTGTTCAGTAGGTCAAATTTGGACTTCTGTACAGCCATAATATGTAAAACATTTTTGTGGAAATTTTGGCTAGGAATGGGAATATGAAGGGAAGTCAATGAGTATGTATAGTAAATTAGTGTTTATGGACTCTTTGGGCCAAAAATATGTTAAGTCAAAAATGGACTTCTAAAGAGCCATAACATGTAAAAAAAAAAAAAAAAAAGTTAAAAAATCTTTTGTGGAACTTTTGGCTGGTAATTCGATTCAGAAGGGAAGTCAATGAGTATGTATAGTAAGTTAGTGTTTAATGACTCTTAATCCAAAAATATGTTCAGTAGGTCAAATATGGACTTCTTGTACAGCCATAATATGTAAAAAAAAAAAAAAAAAAAAAAATTTAAACCTTTTGTAGACGTTTTAGCTACTAATTGGAACCAGAAGGGAAGTCAGTGAGTGACTTTTTGACCTTTGGGACAAAAATTTGTTCAGTAAGTCAAATATGGACTTTGTACAGCCATAATATGTAAAAAAAAAAAAATCTTAATAATTTTTACCTTTTGTAGACCTTTTAGCTACTTATTGGAACCAGAAGGAAAGTCAATGAGTGACTTTTTGACTTTTGGGACAAAAATTTGTTCAGTAGGTCAAATGGTCTTCTGTACAGCCATAATATGTAAAAAAAAAAAAAATGTAAACCTTTTGTAGACCTTTTAGCTACTTATTGGAACCAGAAGGAAAGTCAATGAGTGACTTTTTGACCTTTGGGACAAAAAATTGTTCAGTAGGTCAAATTTGGACTTCTGTACAGCCATAATATGTAAAACATTTTTGTGGAAATTTTGGCTAGGAATGGGAATATGAAGGGAAGTCAATGAGTATGTATAGTAAATTAGTGTTTATGGACTCTTTGGGCCAAAAATATGTTAAGTCAAAAATGGACTTCTAAAGAGCCATAACATGTAAAAAAAAAAAAAAAAAAGTAAAAAAATCTTTTGTGGAACTTTTGGCTGGTAATTCGATTCAGAAGGGAAGTCAATGAGTATGTATAGTAAGTTAGTGTTTAAGGACTCTTAATCCAAAAATATGTTCAGTAGGTCAAATATAGACTTCTTGTACAGCCATAATATGTAAAAAAAAATAAAAAATTTTTTAAACCTTTTGTAGACGTTTTAGCTACTAATTGGAACCAGAAGGGAAGTCAGTGAGTGACTTTTTGACCTTTGGGACAAAAATTTGTTCAGTAAGTCAAATGGTCTTCTGTACAGCCATAATATGTAAAAAATAAATAAATGTAAACCTTTTGTAGACCTTTTAGCTACTTATTGGAACCAGAAGGAAAGTCAATGAGTGACTTTTTGACTTTTGGGACAAAAATTTGTTCAGTAGGTCAAATGGTCTTCTGTACAGCCATAATATGTAAAAAAAAATATATGTAAACCTTTTGTAGACCTTTTAGCTACTTATTGGAACCAGAAGGGAAGTCAATGAGTGACTATTTGACCTTTGGAACAAAAATTTGTTCAGTAGGTCAAATATGGACTTTGTACAGCCATAACATGTAAAAAAAAAAAAAAAATTAAACCTTTTTGTGGAACTTTTAGCTACTTATTGGAACCAGAAGGAAAGTCAATGAGTGACTTTTTGACCTTTGGGACAAACATTTATTCAGTAGGTCAAATATGGGCTTCTGTACAGCCATAATATGTAAAAAAAAATTTTTTTAAATTAAACCTTTTGTAGACCATTTAGCTATTTATTGGAACCAGAAGGAAACTCAATGAGTGACTTTTTGACCTTTGGAACAAAAATGTGTTCAGTAGGTCAAATATGGACTTTTGTAGAGCCATAATATGTAAAAAAAAAAAAAAAGAAAAAAAAAAATGTACACCTTTTGTAGACCTTTTAGCTACTTATTGGAACCAGAAGGAAACTCAATGAGTGACTTTTTGACCTTTGGAACAAAAATGTGTTCAGTAGGTCAAATATGGACTTTTGTAGAGCCATAATATGTAAAAAAAAAAAAAAAAAAAAAAAAAAAAAAGGTACACCTTTTGTAGACCTTTTAGCTACTTATTGGAACCAGAAGGAAAGTCGATGAGTGACTTTTTGACCTTTGGGACAAAAGTTTTTTCAGTAGGTCAAATATGGACTTCTGTACAGCCATAACATGTCAAACATTTTTGTGGAAATGTTGGCTAGTAAATGGAATAAGAAGGGAAGTGAATAAGTATGTATAGAAAATTAGTGTTTAAGGACTATTAGGCCTAAAACATGTTCTTTAGGTCAAATATGGACATAACATGTCAAACATTTTTGTGGAAATTTTGGCTAGTAAAGGGAATAAGAAGGGTACTCAATGAGTATGTATAGTGAATTAGTGTGTATGGACTCTTAATCCAAAAACATGTTCAGTAGGTCAAATATGGACTTCTTGTACAGCCATAATATGTAAAAAAATAAAATAAAATTTAAACCTTTTGTAGACGTTTTAGCTACTAATTGGAACCAGAAGGGAAGTCAGTGAGTGACTTTTTGACCTTTGGGACAAAAATTTGTTCAGTAAGTCAAATATGGACTTTGTACAGCCATAATATGTATAAAAAAAAAATCTTAATAATTTTTACCTTTTGTAGACCTTTTAGCTACTTATTGGAACCAGAAGGAAAGTCAATGAGTGACTTTTTGACTTTTGGGACAAAAATTTGTTCAGTAGGTCAAATGGTCTTCTGTACAGCCATAATATGTAAAAAAAATAAATGTAAACCTTTTGTGGACCTTTTAGCTACTTATTGGAACCAGAAGGAAAGTCAATGAGTGACTTTTTGACCTTTGGGACAAAAAATTGTTCAGTAGGTCAAATTTGGACTTCTGTACAGCCATAATATTTTAAACATTTTTGTGGAAATTTTGGCTAGGAATGGGAATATGAAGGGAAGTCAATGAGTATGTATAGTAAATTAGTGTTTATGGACTCTTTGGGCCAAAAATATGTTAAGTCAAAAATGGACTTCTAAAGAGCCATAACATGTAAAAAAAAAAAAAAAAAAGTTAAAAAATCTTTTGTGGAACTTTTGGCTGGTAATTCGATTCAGAAGGGAAGTCAATGAGTATGTATAGTAAGTTAGTGTTTAAGGACTCTTAATCCAAAAATATGTTCAGTAGGTCAAATATGGACTTCTTGTACAGCCATAATATGTAAAAAAAAAAAAAAAAAAAAATTTAAACCTTTTGTAGACGTTTTAGCTACTAATTGGAACCAGAAGGGAAGTCAGTGAGTGACTTTTTGACCTTTGGGACAAAAATTTGTTCAGTAAGTCAAATATGGACTTTGTACAGCCATAATATGTAAAAAAAAAAAAAAAATCTTAATAATTTTTACCTTTTGTAGACCTTTTAGCTACTTATTGGAACCAGAAGGAAAGTCAATGAGTGACTTTTTGACCTTTGGGACAAAAAATTGTTCAGTAGGTCAAATGGTCTTCTGTACAGCCATAATATGTAAAAAAAATAAATGTAAACCTTTTGTAGACCTTTTAGCTACTTATTGGAACCAGAAGGAAAGTCAATGAGTGACTTTTTGACCTTTGGGACAAAAAAATTTTCAGTAGGTCAAATTTGGACTTCTGTACAGCCATAATATGTAAAACATTTTTGTGGAAATTTTGGCTAGGAATGGGAATATGAAGGGAAGTCAATGAGTATGTATAGTAAATTAGTGTTTATGGACTCTTTGGGCCAAAAATATGTTAAGTCAAAAATGGACTTCTAAAGAGCCATAACATGTAAAAAAAAAGAAAAAAGTTAAAAAATCTTTTGTGGAACTTTTGGCTGGTAATTCGATTCAGAAGGGAAGTCAATGAGTATGTATAGTAAGTTAGTGTTTAAGGACTCTTAATCCAAAAATATGTTCAGTAGGTCAAATATGGACTTCTTGTACAGCCATAATATGTAAAAAAAAAAAAAAAAAATTTAAACCTTTTGTAGACGTTTTAGCTACTAATTGGAACCAGAAGGGAAGTCAGTGAGTGACTTTTTGACCTTTGGGACAAAAATTTGTTCAGTAAGTCAAATATGGACTTTGTACAGCCATAATATGTAAAAAAAAAAAAAAATCTTAATAATTTTTACCTTTTGTAGACCTTTTAGCTACTTATTGGAACCAGAAGGAAAGTCAATGAGTGACTTTTTGACTTTTGGGACAAAAATTTGTTCAGTAGGTCAAATGGTCTTCTGTACAGCCATAATATGTAAAAAAAAAAAAAATGTAAACCTTTTGTAGACCTTTTAGCTACTTATTGGAACCAGAAGGAAAGTCAATGAGTGACTTTTTGACCTTTGGGACAAAAATTTGTTCAGTAGGTCAAATATGGACTTCTGTACAGCCATAATATGTAAAACATTTTTGTGGAAATTTTGGCTAGGAATGGGAATATGAAGGGAAGTCAATGAGTATGTATAGTAAATTAGTGTTTATGGACTCTTTGGGCCAAAAATATGTTAAGTCAAAAATGGACTTCTAAAGAGCCATAACATGTAAAAAAAAGAAAAAAAAGTTAAAAAATCTTTTGTGGAACTTTTGGCTGGTAATTCGATTCAGAAGGGAAGTCAATGAGTATGTATAGTAAGTTAGTGTTTAAGGACTCTTAATCCAAAAATATGTTCAGTAGGTCAAATATGGACTTCTTGTACAGCCATAATATGTAAAAAAAAAAAAAAAAAAATGTCAACCTTTTGTAGACGTTTTAGCTACTAATTGGAACCAGAAGGGAAGTCAGTGAGTGACTTTTTGACCTTTGGGACAAAAATTTGTTCAGTAAGTCAAATATGGACTTTGTACAGCCATAATATGTAAAAAAAAAAAATCTTAATAATTTTTACCTTTTGTAGACCTTTTAGCTACTTTTTAGAACCAGAAGGGAAGTCAATGAGTGACTTTTTGACTTTTGGGACAAAAATTTGTTCAGTAGGTCAAATGGTCTTCTGTACAGCCATAATATGTAAAAAAAATAAATGTAAACCTTTTGTAGACCTTTTAGCTACTTATTGGAACCAGAAGGAAAGTCAATGAGTGACTTTTTGACCTTTGGGACAAAAAATTGTTCAGTAGGTCAAATTTGGACTTCTGTACAGCCATAATATGTAAAACATTTTTGTGGAAATTTTGGCTAGGAATGGGAATATGAAGGGAAGTCAATGAGTATGTATAGTAAATTAGTGTTTATGGACTCTTTGGGCCAAAAATATGTTAAGTCAAAAATGGACTTCTAAAGAGCCATAACATGTAAAAAAAAAAAAAAAAAAGTTAAAAAATCTTTTGTGGAACTTTTGGCTGGTAATTCGATTCAGAAGGGAAGTCAATGAGTATGTATAGTAAGTTAGTGTTTAAGGACTCTTAATCCAAAAATATGTTCGGTAGGTCAAATATGGACTTCTTGTACAGCCATAATATGTAAAAAAAAAAAAAAAAAAAAATTTAAACCTTTTGTAGACGTTTTAGCTACTAATTGGAACCAGAAGGGAAGTCAGTGAGTGACTTTTTGACCTTTGGGACAAAAATTTGTTCAGTAAGTCAAATATGGACTTTGTACAGCCATAATATGTAAAAAAAAAAAAAAATCTTAATAATTTTTACCTTTTATAGACCTTTTAGCTACTTATTGGAACCAGAAGGAAAGTCAATGAGTGACTTTTTGACTTTTGGGACAAAAATTTGTTCAGTAGGTCAAATGGTCTTCTGTACAGCCATAATATGTAAAAAAAATAAATGTAAACCTTTTGTAGACCTTTTAGCTACTTATTGGAATCAGAAGGAAAGTGAATGAGTGACTTTTTGACCTTTGGGACAAAAATTTGTTCAGTAGGTCAAATATGGACTTCTGTACAGCCATAACATGTAAAACATTTTTGTGGAAATTTTGGCTAGGAATGGGAATATGAAGGGAAGTCAATGAGTATGTATAGTAAATTAGTGTTTATGGACTCTTTGGGCCAAAAATATGTTAAGTCAAAAATGGACTTCTAAAGAGCCATAACATGTAAAAAAAAAAAAAAGTGAAAAAATCTTTTGTGGAACTTTTGGCTGGTAATTCGATTCAGAAGGGAAGTCAATGAGTATGTATAGTAAGTTAGTGTTTAAGGACTCTTAATCCAAAAATATGTTCAGTAGGTCAAATATAGACTTCTTGTACAGCCATAATATGTAAAAAAAAAATAAAAAAATGTTTAAACCTTTTGTAGACGTTTTAGCTACTAATTGGAACCAGAAGGGAAGTCAGTGAGTGACTTTTTGACCTTTGGGACAAAAATTTGTTCAGTAAGTCAAATGGTCTTCTGTACAGCCATAATATGTAAAAAAAAAAAAAATGTAAACCTTTTGTAGACCTTTTAGCTACTTATTGGAACCAGAAGGAAAGTCAATGAGTGACTTTTTGACTTTTGGGACAAAAATTTGTTCAGTAGGTCAAATGGTCTTCTGTACAGCCATAATATGTAAAAAAAATATATGTAAACCTTTTGTAGACCTTTTAGCTACTTATTGGAACCAGAAGGGAAGTCAATGAGTGACTATTTGACCTTTGGAACAAAAATTTGTTCAGTAGGTCAAATATGGACTTTGTACAGCCATAACATGTAAAAAAAAAAAAAATTAAACCTTTTTGTGGAACTTTTAGCTACTTATTGGAACCAGAAGGAAAGTCAATGAGTGACTTTTTGACCTTTGGGACAAACATTTATTCAGTAGGTCAAATATGGGCTTCTGTACAGCCATAATATGTAAAAAAATTTTTTTTTAAATTAAACCTTTTGTAGACCATTTAGCTATTTATTGGAACCAGAAGGAAACTCAATGAGTGACTTTTTGACCTTTGGAACAAAAATGTGTTCAGTAGGTCAAATATGGACTTTTGTAGAGCCATAATATGTAAAAAAAAAAAAAAAGAAAAAAAAAATGTACACCTTTTGTAGACCTTTTAGCTACTTATTGGAACCAGAAGGAAACTCAATGAGTGACTTTTTGACCTTTGGAACAAAAATGTGTTCAGTAGGTCAAATATGGACTTTTGTAGAGCCATAATATGTAAAAAAAAAAAAAAAAAAAAAAAAAAAAAGGTACACCTTTTGTAGACCTTTTAGCTACTTATTGGAACCAGAAGGAAAGTCGATGAGTGACTTTTTGACCTTTGGGACAAAAGTTTTTTCAGTAGGTCAAATATGGACTTCTGTACAGCCATAACATGTCAAACATTTTTGTGGAAATGTTGGCTAGTAAATGGAATAAGAAGGGAAGTGAATAAGTATGTATAGAAAATTAGTGTTTAAGGACTATTAGGCCTAAAACATGTTCTTTAGGTCAAATATGGACATAACATGTCAAACATTTTTGTGGAAATTTTGGCTAGTAAAGGGAATAAGAAGGGTACTCAATGAGTATGTATAGTGAATTAGTGTGTATGGACTCTTAATCCAAAAACATGTTCAGTAGGTCAAATATGGACTTCTTGTACAGCCATAATATGTAAAAAAATAAAATAAAATGTAAACCTTTTGTAGACGTTTTAGCTACTAATTGGAACCAGAAGGGAAGTCAGTGAGTGACTTTTTGACCTTTGGGACAAAAATTTGTTCAGTAAGTCAAATATGGACTTTGTACAGCCATAATATGTATAAAAAAAAAATCTTAATAATTTTTACCTTTTGTAGACCTTTTAGCTACTTATTGGAACCAGAAGGAAAGTCAATGAGTGACTTTTTGACTTTTGGGACAAAAATTTGTTCAGTAGGTCAAATGGTCTTCTGTACAGCCATAATATGTAAAAAAAATAAATGTAAACCTTTTGTGGACCTTTTAGCTACTTATTGGAACCAGAAGGAAAGTCAATGAGTGACTTTTTGACCTTTGGGACAAAAAATTGTTCAGTAGGTCAAATTTGGACTTCTGTACAGCCATAATATTTTAAACATTTTTGTGGAAATTTTGGCTAGGAATGGGAATATGAAGGGAAGTCAATGAGTATGTATAGTAAATTAGTGTTTATGGACTCTTTGGGCCAAAAATATGTTAAGTCAAAAATGGACTTCTAAAGAGCCATAACATGTAAAAAAAAAAAAAAAAAAGTTAAAAAATCTTTTGTGGAACTTTTGGCTGGTAATTCGATTCAGAAGGGAAGTCAATGAGTATGTATAGTAAGTTAGTGTTTAAGGACTCTTAATCCAAAAATATGTTCAGTAGGTCAAATATGGACTTCTTGTACAGCCATAATATGTAAAAAAAAAAAAAAAAAAAAAATTTAAACCTTTTGTAGACGTTTTAGCTACTAATTGGAACCAGAAGGGAAGTCAGTGAGTGACTTTTTGACCTTTGGGACAAAAATTTGTTCAGTAAGTCAAATATGGACTTTGTACAGCCATAATATGTAAAAAAAAAAAAAAAATCTTAATAATTTTTACCTTTTGTAGACCTTTTAGCTACTTATTGGAACCAGAAGGAAAGTCAATGAGTGACTTTTTGACCTTTGGGACAAAAAATTGTTCAGTAGGTCAAATGGTCTTCTGTACAGCCATAATATGTAAAAAAAATAAATGTAAACCTTTTGTAGACCTTTTAGCTACTTATTGGAACCAGAAGGAAAGTCAATGAGTGACTTTTTGACCTTTGGGACAAAAAATTTTTCAGTAGGTCAAATTTGGACTTCTGTACAGCCATAATATGTAAAACATTTTTGTGGAAATTTTGGCTAGGAATGGGAATATGAAGGGAAGTCAATGAGTATGTATAGTAAATTAGTGTTTATGGACTCTTTGGGCCAAAAATATGTTAAGTCAAAAATGGACTTCTAAAGAGCCATAACATGTAAAAAAAAAAAAAAAAGTTAAAAAATCTTTTGTGGAACTTTTGGCTGGTAATTCGATTCAGAAGGGAAGTCAATGAGTATGTATAGTAAGTTAGTGTTTAAGGACTCTTAATCCAAAAATATGTTCAGTAGGTCAAATATGGACTTCTTGTACAGCCATAATATGTAAAAAAAAAAAAAAAAAAATTTAAACCTTTTGTAGACGTTTTAGCTACTAATTGGAACCAGAAGGGAAGTCAGTGAGTGACTTTTTGACCTTTGGGACAAAAATTTGTTCAGTAAGTCAAATATGGACTTTGTACAGCCATAATATGTAAAAAAAAAAAAAAAATCTTAATAATTTTTACCTTTTGTAGACCTTTTAGCTACTTATTGGAACCAGAAGGAAAGTCAATGAGTGACTTTTTGACTTTTGGGACAAAAATTTGTTCAGTAGGTCAAATGGTCTTCTGTACAGCCATAATATGTAAAAAAAAAAAATGTAAACCTTTTGTAGACCTTTTAGCTACTTATTGGAACCAGAAGGAAAGTCAATGAGTGACTTTTTGACCTTTGGGACAAAAATTTGTTCAGTAGGTCAAATATGGACTTCTGTACAGCCATAATATGTAAAACATTTTTGTGGAAATTTTGGCTAGGAATGGGAATATGAAGGGAAGTCAATGAGTATGTATAGTAAATTAGTGTTTATGGACTCTTTGGGCCAAAAATATGTTAAGTCAAAAATGGACTTCTAAAGAGCCATAACATGTAAAAAAAAAAAAAAAAAGTTAAAAAATCTTTTGTGGAACTTTTGGCTGGTAATTCGATTCAGAAGGGAAGTCAATGAGTATGTATAGTAAGTTAGTGTTTAAGGACTCTTAATCCAAAAATATGTTCAGTAGGTCAAATATGGACTTCTTGTACAGCCATAATATGTAAAAAAAAAAAAAAAAAAAAATGTCAACCTTTTGTAGACGTTTTAGCTACTAATTGGAACCAGAAGGGAAGTCAGTGAGTGACTTTTTGACCTTTGGGACAAAAATTTGTTCAGTAAGTCAAATATGGACTTTGTACAGCCATAATATGTAAAAAAAAAAAATCTTAATAATTTTTACCTTTTGTAGACCTTTTAGCTACTTTTTAGAACCAGAAGGGAAGTCAATGAGTGACTTTTTGACTTTTGGGACAAAAATTTGTTCAGTAGGTCAAATGGTCTTCTGTACAGCCATAATATGTAAAAAAAATAAATGTAAACCTTTTGTAGACCTTTTAGCTACTTATTGGAACCAGAAGGAAAGTCAATGAGTGACTTTTTGACCTTTGGGACAAAAAATTGTTCAGTAGGTCAAATTTGGACTTCTGTACAGCCATAATATGTAAAACATTTTTGTGGAAATTTTGGCTAGGAATGGGAATATGAAGGGAAGTCAATGAGTATGTATAGTAAATTAGTGTTTATGGACTCTTTGGGCCAAAAATATGTTAAGTCAAAAATGGACTTCTAAAGAGCCATAACATGTAAAAAAAAAAAAAAAAGTTAAAAAATCTTTTGTGGAACTTTTGGCTGGTAATTCGATTCAGAAGGGAAGTCAATGAGTATGTATAGTAAGTTAGTGTTTAAGGACTCTTAATCCAAAAATATGTTCAGTAGGTCAAATATGGACTTCTTGTACAGCCATAATATGTAAAAAAAAAAAAAAAAAAATTTAAACCTTTTGTAGACGTTTTAGCTACTAATTGGAACCAGAAGGGAAGTCAGTGAGTGACTTTTTGACCTTTGGGACAAAAATTTGTTCAGTAAGTCAAATATGGACTTTGTACAGCCATAATATGTAAAAAAAAAAAAAAAATCTTAATAATTTTTACCTTTTGTAGACCTTTTAGCTACTTATTGGAACCAGAAGGAAAGTCAATGAGTGACTTTTTGACTTTTGGGACAAAAATTTGTTCAGTAGGTCAAATGGTCTTCTGTACAGCCATAATATGTAAAAAAAAAAAATGTAAACCTTTTGTAGACCTTTTAGCTACTTATTGGAACCAGAAGGAAAGTCAATGAGTGACTTTTTGACCTTTGGGACAAAAATTTGTTCAGTAGGTCAAATATGGACTTCTGTACAGCCATAATATGTAAAACATTTTTGTGGAAATTTTGGCTAGGAATGGGAATATGAAGGGAAGTCAATGAGTATGTATAGTAAATTAGTGTTTATGGACTCTTTGGGCCAAAAATATGTTAAGTCAAAAATGGACTTCTAAAGAGCCATAACATGTAAAAAAAAAAAAAAAAAGTTAAAAAATCTTTTGTGGAACTTTTGGCTGGTAATTCGATTCAGAAGGGAAGTCAATGAGTATGTATAGTAAGTTAGTGTTTAAGGACTCTTAATCCAAAAATATGTTCAGTAGGTCAAATATGGACTTCTTGTACAGCCATAATATGTAAAAAAAAAAAAAAAAAAAAATGTCAACCTTTTGTAGACGTTTTAGCTACTAATTGGAACCAGAAGGGAAGTCAGTGAGTGACTTTTTGACCTTTGGGACAAAAATTTGTTCAGTAAGTCAAATATGGACTTTGTACAGCCATAATATGTAAAAAAAAAAAATCTTAATAATTTTTACCTTTTGTAGACCTTTTAGCTACTTTTTAGAACCAGAAGGGAAGTCAATGAGTGACTTTTTGACTTTTGGGACAAAAATTTGTTCAGTAGGTCAAATGGTCTTCTGTACAGCCATAATATGTAAAAAAAATAAATGTAAACCTTTTGTAGACCTTTTAGCTACTTATTGGAACCAGAAGGAAAGTCAATGAGTGACTTTTTGACCTTTGGGACAAAAAATTGTTCAGTAGGTCAAATTTGGACTTCTGTACAGCCATAATATGTAAAACATTTTTGTGGAAATTTTGGCTAGGAATGGGAATATGAAGGGAAGTCAATGAGTATGTATAGTAAATTAGTGTTTATGGACTCTTTGGGCCAAAAATATGTTAAGTCAAAAATGGACTTC
Source organism: Gobio gobio (assembly GCF_949357685.1). NCBI lineage: Eukaryota > Metazoa > Chordata > Actinopteri > Cypriniformes > Gobionidae > Gobio > Gobio gobio. Next base: position 16,098,509 of record NC_137119.1, read on the forward strand.
TAAAGAGCCATAACATGTAAAAAAAAAAAAAAAAAAGTTAAAAAATCTTTTGTGGAACTTTTGGCTGGTAATTCGATTCAGAAGGGAAGTCAATGAGTATGTATAGTAAGTTAGTGTTTAAGGACTCTTAATCCAAAAATATGTTCGGTAGGTCAAATATGGACTTCTTGTACAGCCATAATATGTAAAAAAAAAAAAAAATTTAAACCTTTTGTAGACGTTTTAGCTACTAATTGGAACCAGAAGGGAAGTCAGTGAGTGACTTTTTGACCTTTGGGACAAAAATTTGTTCAGTAAGTCAAATATGGACTTTGTACAGCCATAATATGTAAAAAAAAAAAAAAATCTTAATAATTTTTACCTTTTGTAGACCTTTTAGCTACTTATTGGAACCAGAAGGAAAGTCAATGAGTGACTTTTTGACTTTTGGGACAAAAATTTGTTCAGTAGGTCAAATGGTCGTCTGTACAGCCATAATATGTAAAAAAAATAAATGTAAACCTTTTGTAGACCTTTTAGCTACTTATTGGAACCAGAAGGAAAGTCAATGAGTGACTTTTTGACCTTTGGGACCAAAAATTGTTCAGTAGGTCAAATTTGGACTTCTGTACAGCCATAATATGTAAAACATTTTTGTGGAAATTTTGGCTAGGAATGGGAATATGAAGGGAAGTCAATGAGTATGTATAGTAAATTAGTGTTTATGGACTCTTTGGGCCAAAAATATGTTAAGTCAAAAATGGACTTCTAAAGAGCCATAACATGTAAAAAAAAAAAAAAAAAAAGTTAAAAAATCTTTTGTGGAACTTTTGGCTGGTAATTCGATTCAGAAGGGAAGTCAATGAGTATGTATAGTAAGTTAGTGTTTAAGGACTCTTAATCCAAAAATATGTTCAGTAGGTCAAATATGGACTTCTTGTACAGCCATAATATGTAAAAAAAAAAAAAAAAAATTTAAACCTTTTGTAGACGTTTTAGCTACTAATTGGAACCAGAAGGGAAGTCAGTGAGTGACTTTTTGACCTTTGGGACAAAAATTTGTTCAGTAGGTCAAATGGTCTTCTGTACAGCCATAATATGTAAAAAAAAAAAATGTAAACCTTTTGTAGACCTTTTAGCTACTTATTGGAACCAGAAGGAAAGTCAATGAGTGACTTTTTGACCTTTGGGACAAAAATTTGTTCAGTAGGTCAAATATGGACTTCTGTACAGCCATAATATGTAAAACATTTTTGTGGAAATTTTGGCTAGGAATGGGAATATGAAGGGAAGTCAATGAGTATGTATAGTAAATTAGTGTTTATGGACTCTTTGGGCCAAAAATATGTTAAGTCAAAAATGGACTTCTAAAGAGCCATAACATGTAAAAAAAAAAAAAAAAAGTTAAAAAATCTTTTGTGGAACTTTTGGCTGGTAATTCGATTCAGAAGGGAAGTCAATGAGTATGTATAGTAAGTTAGTGTTTAAGGACTCTTAATCCAAAAATATGTTCAGTAGGTCAAATATGGACTTCTTGTACAGCCATAATATGTAAAAAAAAAAAAAAAAAAAATGTCAACCTTTTGTAGACGTTTTAGCTACTAATTGGAACCAGAAGGGAAGTCAGTGAGTGACTTTTTGACCTTTGGGACAAAAATTTGTTCAGTAAGTCAAATATGGACTTTGTACAGCCATAATATGTAAAAAAAAAAAATCTTAATAATTTTTACCTTTTGTAGACCTTTTAGCTACTTTTTAGAACCAGAAGGGAAGTCAATGAGTGACTTTTTGACTTTTGGGACAAAAATTTGTTCAGTAGGTCAAATGGTCTTCTGTACAGCCATAATATGTAAAAAAAATAAATGTAAACCTTTTGTAGACCTTTTAGCTACTTATTGGAACCAGAAGGAAAGTCAATGAGTGACTTTTTGACCTTTGGGACAAAAAATTGTTCAGTAGGTCAAATTTGGACTTCTGTACAGCCATAATATGTAAAACATTTTTGTGGAAATTTTGGCTAGGAATGGGAATATGAAGGGAAGTCAATGAGTATGTATAGTAAATTAGTGTTTATGGACTCTTTGGGCCAAAAATATGTTAAGTCAAAAATGGACTTCTAAAGAGCCATAACATGTAAAAAAAAAAAAAAAAAAGTTAAAAAATCTTTTGTGGAACTTTTGGCTGGTAATTCGATTCAGAAGGGAAGTCAATGAGTATGTATAGTAAGTTAGTGTTTAAGGACTCTTAATCCAAAAATATGTTCGGTAGGTCAAATATGGACTTCTTGTACAGCCATAATATGTAAAAAAAAAAAAAAATTTAAACCTTTTGTAGACGTTTTAGCTACTAATTGGAACCAGAAGGGAAGTCAGTGAGTGACTTTTTGACCTTTGGGACAAAAATTTGTTCAGTAAGTCAAATATGGACTTTGTACAGCCATAATATGTAAAAAAAAAAAAAAAATCTTAATAATTTTTACCTTTTGTAGACCTTTTAGCTACTTATTGGAACCAGAAGGAAAGTCAATGAGTGACTTTTTGACTTTTGGGACAAAAATTTGTTCAGTAGGTCAAATGGTCGTCTGTACAGCCATAATATGTAAAAAAAATAAATGTAAACCTTTTGTAGACCTTTTAGCTACTTATTGGAACCAGAAGGAAAGTCAATGAGTGACTTTTTGACCTTTGGGACCAAAAATTGTTCAGTAGGTCAAATTTGGACTTCTGTACAGCCATAATATGTAAAACATTTTTGTGGAAATTTTGGCTAGGAATGGGAATATGAAGGGAAGTCAATGAGTATGTATAGTAAATTAGTGTTTATGGACTCTTTGGGCCAAAAATATGTTAAGTCAAAAATGGACTTCTAAAGAGCCATAACATGTAAAAAAAAAAAAAAAAAAAGTTAAAAAATCTTTTGTGGAACTTTTGGCTGGTAATTCGATTCAGAAGGGAAGTCAATGAGTATGTATAGTAAGTTAGTGTTTAAGGACTCTTAATCCAAAAATATGTTCAGTAGGTCAAATATGGACTTCTTGTACAGCCATAATATGTAAAAAAAAAAAAAAAAAATTTAAACCTTTTGTAGACGTTTTAGCTACTAATTGGAACCAGAAGGGAAGTCAGTGAGTGACTTTTTGACCTTTGGGACAAAAATTTGTTCAGTAAGTCAAATGGTCTTCTGTACAGCCATAATATGTAAAAAAAAAAAAAATGTAAACCTTTTGTAGACCTTTTAGCTACTTATTGGAACCAGAAGGAAAGTCAATGAGTGACTTTTTGACCTCTGGGACAAAAATTTGTTCAGTAGGTCAAATATGGACTTTGTACAGCCATAAAATGTAAAAAAAAAAAAAAAAATGTAAACCTTTTTGTGGAACTTTTAGCTACTTATTGGAACCAGAAGGAAAGTCAATGAGTGACTTTTTGACCTTTGGGACAAACATTTATTCAGTAGGTCAAATATGGACTTTGTACAGCAAAAAAAAATAAAAATAAAAATTTTTTAACCTTTTTTAGCCCTGTAAGCTACTTATTGGAAACAGAAGGGAAGTCAATGAGTGACTTTTTGACCTTTGGGACAAAAATGTGTTCAGTAGGTCAAATATGGACTTCTGTACAGCCATAATATGTTAAAAAAAAACAAAAAAAACATTAAAACCTTTTGTAGACCTTTTAGCTACTAATAGGAACCAGAAGGAAACTCAATGAGTGACTTTTTGACCTTTGGGACAAAAATTTGTTCAGTAGGTCAAATATGGGCTTCTGTACAGCCATAATATGTAAAAAAAAAAAAAATTTAAATTAAACCTTTTGTAGACCATTTAGCTATTTATTGGAACCAGAAGGAAACTCAATGAGTGACTTTTTGACCTTTGGAACAAAAATGTGTTCAGTAGGTGAAATATGGACTTTTGTAGAGCCATAATATGTAAAAAAAAAAAAAAAGAAAAAAAAAAATGTACACCTTTTGTAGACCTTTTAGCTACTTATTGGAACCAGAAGGAAACTCAATGAGTGACTTTTTGACCTTTGGAACAAAAATGTGTTCAGTAGGTCAAATATGGACTTTTGTAGAGCCATAATATGTATTAAAAAAAAAAAAAAAAAAAAAAAAAAAAAAAGGTACACCTTTTGTAGACCTTTTAGCTACTTATTGGAACCAGAAGGAAAGTCGATGAGTGACTTTTTGACCTTTGGGACAAAAGTTTTTTCAGTAGGTCAAATATGGACTTCTGTACAGCCATAACATGTCAAACATTTTTGTGGAAATGTTGGCTAGTAAATGGAATAAGAAGGGAAGTGAATAAGTATGTATAGAAAATTAGTGTTTAAGGACTATTAGGCCTAAAACATGTTCTTTAGGTCAAATATGGACATCTGTACAGCCATAACATGTCAAACATTTTTGTGGAAATTTTGGCTAGTAAAGGGAATAAGAAGGGTACTCAATGAGTATGTATAGTGAATTAGTGTGTATGGACTCTTAATCCAAAAACATGTTCAGTAGGTCAAATATGGACTTCTTGTACAGCCATAATATGTAAAAAAAAAAAAAAAAAATGTAAACCTTTTGTAGACGTTTTAGCTACTAATTGGAACCAGAAGGGAAGTCAGTGAGTGACTTTTTGACCTTTGGGACAAAAATTTGTTCAGTAAGTCAAATATGGACTTTGTACAGCCATAATATGTAAAAAAAAAAAAAAATCTTAATAATTTTTACCTTTTGTAGACCTTTTAGCTACTTATTGGAACCAGAAGGAAAGTCAATGAGTGACTTTTTGACTTTTGGGACAAAAATTTGTTCAGTAGGTCAAATGGTCTTCTGTACAGCCATAATATGTAAAAAAAATAAATGTAAACCTTTTGTAGACCTTTTAGCTACTTATTGGAATCAGAAGGAAAGTGAATGAGTGACTTTTTGACCTTTGGGACAAAAATTTGTTCAGTAGGTCAAATATGGACTTCTGTACAGCCATAACCTGTAAAACATTTTTGTGGAAATTTTGGCTAGGAATGGGAATATGAAGGGAAGTCAATGAGTATGTATAGTAAATTAGTGTTTATGGACTCTTTGGGCCAAAAATATGTTAAGTCAAAAATGGACTTCTAAAGAGCCATAACATGTAAAAAAAAAAAAAAGTTAAAAAATCTTTTGTGGAACTTTTGGCTGGTAATTCGATTCAGAAGGGAAGTCAATGAGTATGTATAGTAAGTTAGTGTTTAAGGACTCTTAATCCAAAAATATGTTCAGTAGGTCAAATATGGACTTCTTGTACAGCCATAATATGTAAAAAAAAAAAAAAAAAAATTTAAACCTTTTGTAGACGTTTTAGCTACTAATTTGAACCAGAAGGGAAGTCAGTGAGTGACTTTTTGACCTTTGGGACAAAAATTTGTTCAGTAAGTCAAATATGGACTTTGTACAGCCATAATATGTAAAAAAAAAAATCTTAATAATTTTTACCTTTTGTAGACCTTTTAGCTACTTATTGGAACCAGAAGGAAAGTCAATGAGTGACTTTTTGACTTTTGGGACAAAAATTTGTTCAGTAGGTCAAATGGTCTTCTGTACAGCCATAATATGTAAAAAAAATAAATGTAAACCTTTTGTAGACCTTTTAGCTACTTATTGGAACCAGAAGGAAAGTCAATGAGTGACTTTTTGACCTTTGGGACAAAAAATTGTTCAGTAGGTCAAATTTGGACTTCTGTACAGCCATAATATTTAAAACATTTTTGTGGAAATTTTGGCTAGGAATGGGAATATGAAGGGAAGTCAATGAGTATGTATAGTAAATTAGTGTTTATGGACTCTTTGGGCCAAAAATATGTTAAGTCAAAAATGGACTTCTAAAGAGCCATAACATGTAAAAAAAAAAAAAAAAAGTTAAAAAATCTTTTGTGGAACTTTTGGCTGGTAATTCGATTCAGAAGGGAAGTCAATGAGTATGTATAGTAAGTTAGTGTTTAAGGACTCTTAATCCAAAAATATGTTCAGTAGGTCAAATATGGACTTCTTGTACAGCCATAATATGTAAAAAAAAAAAAAAAAATTTAAACCTTTTGTAGACGTTTTAGCTACTAATTGGAACCAGAAGGGAAGTCAGTGAGTGACTTTTTGACCTTTGGGACAAAAATTTGTTCAGTAAGTCAAATATGGACTTTGTACAGCCATAATATGTAAAAAAAAAAAAAATCTTAATAATTTTTACCTTTTGTAGACCTTTTAGCTACTTATTGGAACCAGAAGGAAAGTCAATGAGTGACTTTTTGACTTTTGGGACAAAAATTTGTTCAGTAGGTCAAATGGTCTTCTGTACAGCCATAATATGTAAAAAAAAAAAAATGTAAACCTTTTGTAGACCTTTTAGCTACTTATTGGAATCAGAAGGAAAGTGAATGAGTGACTTTTTGACCTTTGGGACAAAAATTTGTTCAGTAGGTCAAATATGGACTTCTGTACAGCCATAACATGTAAAACATTTTTGTGGAAATTTTGGCTAGGAATGGGAATATGAAGGGAAGTCAATGAGTATGTATAGTAAATTAGTGTTTATGGACTCTTTGGGCCAAAAATATGTTAAGTCAAAAATGGACTTCTAAAGAGCCATAACATGTAAAAAAAAAAAAAGTTAAAAAATCTTTTGTGGAACTTTTGGCTGGTAATTCGATTCAGAAGGGAAGTCAATGAGTATGTATAGTAAGTTAGTGTTTAAGGACTCTTAATCCAAAAATATGTTCAGTAGGTCAAATATGGACTTCTTGTACAGCCATAATATGTAAAAAAAAAAAAAAAAAAAAAAAATTTTTAAACCTTTTGTAGACGTTTTAGCTACTAATTGGAACCAGAAGGGAAGTCAGTGAGTGACTTTTTGACCTTTGGGACAAAAATTTGTTCAGTAAGTCAAATATGGACTTTGTACAGCCATAATATGTAAAAAAAAAAAATCTTAATAATTTTTACCTTTTGTAGACCTTTTAGCTACTTATTGGAACCAGAAGGAAAGTCAATGAGTGACTTTTTGACTTTTGGGACAAAAATTTGTTCAGTAGGTCAAATGGTCTTCTGTACAGCCATAATATGTAAAAAAAATAAATGTAAACCTTTTGTAGACCTTTTAGCTACTTATTGGAACCAGAAGGAAAGTCAATGAGTGACTTTTTGACCTTTGGGACAAAAAATTGTTCAGTAGGTCAAATTTGGACTTCTGTACAGCCATAATATGTAAAACATTTTTGTGGAAATTTTGGCTAGGAATGGGAATATGAAGGGAAGTCAATGAGTATGTATAGTAAATTAGTGTTTATGGACTCTTTGGGCCAAAAATATGTTAAGTCAAAAATGGACTTCTAAAGAGCCATAACATGTAAAAAAAAAAAAAAAAGTAAAAAAATCTTTTGTGGAACTTTTGGCTGGTAATTCGATTCAGAAGGGAAGTCAATGAGTATGTATAGTAAGTTAGTGTTTAAGGACTCTTAATCCAAAAATATGTTCAGTAGGTCAAATATGGACTTCTTGTACAGCCATAATATGTAAAAAAAAAAAAAAAAAATTTAAACCTTTTGTAGACGTTTTAGCTACTAATTGGAACCAGAAGGGAAGTCAGTGAGTGACTTTTTGACCTTTGGGACAAAAATTTGTTCAGTAAGTCAAATATGGACTTTGTACAGCCATAATATGTAAAAAAAAAAAAATCTTAATAATTTTTACCTTTTGTAGACCTTTTAGCTACTTATTGGAACCAGAAGGAAAGTCAATGAGTGACTTTTTGACTTTTGGGACAAAAATTTGTTCAGTAGGTCAAATGGTCTTCTGTACAGCCATAATATGTAAAAAAAATAAATGTAAACCTTTTGTAGACCTTTTAGCTACTTATTGGAACCAGAAGGAAAGTCAATGAGTGACTTTTTGACCTTTGGGACAAAAATTTGTTCAGTAGGTCAAATATGGACTTCTGTACAGCCATAACATGTAAAACATTTTTGTGGAAATTTTGGCTAGGAATGGGAATATGAAGGGAAGTCAATGAGTATGTATAGTAAATTAGTGTTTATGGACTCTTTGGGCCAAAAATATGTTAAGTCAAAAATGGACTTCTAAAGAGCCATAACATGTAAAAAAAAAAAAAGTTAAAAAATCTTTTGTGGAACTTTTGGCTGGTAATTCGATTCAGAAGGGAAGTCAATGAGTATGTATAGTAAGTTAGTGTTTAAGGACTCTTAATCCAAAAATATGTTCAGTAGGTCAAATATGGACTTCTTGTACAGCCATAATATGTAAAAAAAAAAAAAAAAAAAAATTTAAACCTTTTGTAGACGTTTTAGCTACTAATTGGAACCAGAAGGGAAGTCAGTGAGTGACTTTTTGACCTTTGGGACAAAAATTTGTTCAGTAAGTCAAATATGGACTTTGTACAGCCATAATATGTAAAAAAAAAAATCTTAATAATTTTTACCTTTTGTAGACCTTTTAGCTACTTATTGGAACCAGAAGGAAAGTCAATGAGTGACTTTTTGACTTTTGGGACAAAAATTTGTTCAGTAGGTCAAATGGTCTTCTGTACAGCCATAATATGTAAAAACAAAAATGTAAACCTTTTGTAGACCTTTTAGCTACTTATTGGAACCAGAAGGAAAGTCAATGAGTGACTTTTTGACCTTTGGGACAAAAAATTGTTCAGTAGGTCAAATTTGGACTTCTGTACAGCCATAATATTTAAAACATTTTTGTGGAAATTTTGGCTAGGAATGGGAATATGAAGGGAAGTCAATGAGTATGTATAGTAAATTAGTGTTTATGGACTCTTTGGGCCAAAAATATGTTAAGTCAAAAATGGACTTCTAAAGAGCCATAACATGTAAAAAAAAAAAAAAAAAAGTTAAAAAATCTTTTGTGGAACTTTTGGCTGGTAATTCGATTCAGAAGGGAAGTCAATGAGTATGTATAGTAAGTTAGTGTTTAAGGACTCTTAATCCAAAAATATGTTCAGTAGGTCAAATATGGACTTCTTGTACAGCCATAATATGTAAAAAAAAAAAAAAAACATTTAAACCTTTTGTAGACCTTTTAGCTACTTATTGGAACCAGAAGGAAAGTCAATGAGTGACTTTTTGACTTTTGGGACAAAAATTTGTTCAGTAGGTCAAATGGTCTTCTGTACAGCCATAATATGTAAAAAAAATAAATGTAAACCTTTTGTAGACCTTTTAGCTACTTATTGGAATCAGAAGGAAAGTGAATGAGTGACTTTTTGACCTTTGGGACAAAAATTTGTTCAGTAGGTCAAATATGGACTTCTGTACAGCCATAACATGTAAAACATTTTTGTGGAAATTTTGGCTAGGAATGGGAATATGAAGGGAAGTCAATGAGTATGTATAGTAAATTAGTGTTTATGGACTCTTTGGGCCAAAAATATGTTAAGTCAAAAATGGACTTCTAAAGAGCCATAACATGTAAAAAAAAAAAAAAAAGTTAAAAAATCTTTTGTGGAACTTTTGGCTGGTAATTCGATTCAGAAGGGAAGTCAATGAGTATGTATAGTAAGTTAGTGTTTAAGGACTCTTAATCCAAAAATATGTTCAGTAGGTCAAATATGGACTTCTTGTACAGCCATAATATGTAAAAAAAAAAAAAAAAAATGTAAACCTTTTGTAGACGTTTTAGCTACTAATTGGAACCAGAAGGGAAGTCAGTGAGTGACTTTTTGACCTTTGGGACAAAAATTTGTTCAGTAAGTCAAATATGGACTTTGTACAGCCATAATATGTTAAAAAAAAAAATCTTAATAATTTTTACCTTTTGTAGACCTTTTAGCTACTTATTGGAACCAGAAGGAAAGTGAATGAGTGACTTTTTGACTTTTGGGACAAAAATTTGTTCAGTAGGTCAATTGGTCTTCTGTACAGCCATAATATGTAAAAAAAATAAATGTAAACCTTTTGTAGACCTTTTAGCTACTTATTGGAACCAGAAGGAAAGTCAATGAGTGACTTTTTGACCTTTGGGACAAAAATTTGTTCAGTAGGTCAAATATGGACTTCTGTACAGCCATAACATGTAAAACATTTTTGTGGAAATTTTGGCTAGGAATGGGAATATGAAGGGAAGTCAATGAGTATGTATAGTAAATTAGTGTTTATGGACTCTTTGGGCCAAAAATATGTTAAGTCAAAAATGGACTTCTAAAGAGCCATAACATGTAAAAAAAAAAAAAAGTAAAAAAATCTTTTGTGGAACTTTTGGCTGGTAATTCGATTCAGAAGGGAAGTCAATGAGTATGTATAGTAAGTTAGTGTTTAAGGACTCTTAATCCAAAAATATGTTCAGTAGGTCAAATATGGACTTCTTGTACAGCCATAATATGTAAAAAAAATAAAATAAAATAAACCTTTTGTAGACCTTTTAGCTACTTATTGGAACCAGAAGGAAAGTCAATGAGTGACTTTTTGACTTTTGGGACAAAAATTTGTTCAGTAGGTCAAATGGTCTTCTGTACAGCCATAATATGTAAAAAAAAAAAAGTAAACCTTTTGTAGACCTTTTAGCTACTTATTGGAACCAGAAGGAAAGTCAATGAGTGACTTTTTGACCTTTGGGACAAAAAATTGTTCAGTAGGTCAAATTTGGACTTCTGTACAGCCATAATATTTGAAACATTTTTGTGGAAATTTTGGCTAGGAATGGGAATATGAAGGGAAGTCAATGAGTATGTATAGTAAATTAGTGTTTATGGACTCTTTGGGCCAAAAATATGTTAAGTCAAAAATGGACTTCTAAAGAGCCATAACATGTAAAAAAAAAAAAAAAAAGTTAAAAAATCTTTTGTGGAACTTTTGGCTGGTAATTCGATTCAGAAGGGAAGTCAATGAGTATGTATAGTAAGTTAGTGTTTAAGGACTCATAATCCAAAAATATGTTCAGTAGGTCAAATATGGACTTCTTGTACAGCCATAATATGTAAAAAAAAAAAAAAAAACATTTAAACCTTTTGTAGACCTTTTAGCTACTTATTGGAACCAGAAGGAAAGTCAATGAGTGACTTTTTGACTTTTGGGACAAAAATTTGTTCAGTAGGTCAAATGGCCTTCTGTACAGCCATAATATGTAAAAAAAATAAATGTAAACCTTTTGTAGACCTTTTAGCTACTTATTGGAATCAGAAGGAAAGTGAATGAGTGACTTTTTGACCTTTGGGACAAAAATTTGTTCAGTAGGTCAAATATGGACTTCTGTACAGCCATAACATGTAAAACATTTTTGTGGAAATTTTGGCTAGGAATGGGAATATGAAGGGAAGTCAATGAGTATGTATAGTAAATTAGTGTTTATGGACTCTTTGGGCCAAAAATATGTTAAGTCAAAAATGGACTTCTAAAGAGCCATAACATGTAAAAAAAAAAAAAAAAGTTAAAAAATCTTTTGTGGAACTTTTGGCTGGTAATTCGATTCAGAAGGGAAGTCAATGAGTATGTATAGTAAGTTAGTGTTTAAGGACTCTTAATCCAAAAATATGTTCAGTAGGTCAAATATGGACTTCTTGTACAGCCATAATATGTAAAAAAAAAAAAAAAAAATGTAAACCTTTTGTAGACGTTTTAGCTACTAATTGGAACCAGAAGGGAAGTCAGTGAGTGACTTTTTGACCTTTGGGACAAAAATTTGTTCAGTAAGTCAAATATGGACTTTGTACAGCCATAATATGTAAAAAAAAAAAATCTTAATAATTTTTACCTTTTGTAGACCTTTTAGCTACTTATTGGAACCAGAAGGAAAGTCAATGAGTGACTTTTTGACTTTTGGGACAAAAATTTGTTCAGTAGGTCAAATGGTCTTCTGTACAGCCATAATATGTAAAAAAAATAAATGTAAACCTTTTGTAGACCTTTTAGCTACTTATTGGAACCAGAAGGAAAGTCAATGAGTGACTTTTTGACCTTTGGGACAAAAATTTGTTCAGTAGGTCAAATATGGACTTCTGTACAGCCATAACATGTAAAACATTTTTGTGGAAATTTTGGCTAGGAATGGGAATATGAAGGGAAGTCAATGAGTATGTATAGTAAATTAGTGTTTATGGACTCTTTGGGCCAAAAATATGTTAAGTCAAAAATGGACTTCTAAAGAGCCATAACATGTAAAAAAAAAAAAGTTAAAAAATCTTTTGTGGAACTTTTGGCTGGTAATTCGATTCAGAAGGGAAGTCAATGAGTATGTATAGTAAGTTAGTGTTTAAGGACTCTTAATCCAAAAATATGTTCAGTAGGTCAAATATGGACTTCTTGTACAGCCATAATATGTAAAAAAAAAAAAAAAAAATTAAACCTTTTGTAGACCTTTTAGCTACTTATTGGAACCAGAAGGAAAGTCAATGAGTGACTTTTTGACTTTTGGGACAAAAATTTGTTCAGTAGGTCAAATGGTCTTCTGTACAGCCATAATATGTAAAAAAAAAAAATGTAAACCTTTTGTAGACCTTTTAGCTACTTATTGGAACCAGAAGGAAAGTCAATGAGTGACTTTTTGACCTTTGGGACAAAAATTTGTTCAGTAGGTCAAATATGGACTTCTGTACAGCCATAACATGTAAAACATTTTTGTGGAAATTTTGGCTAGGAATGGGAATATGAAGGGAAGTCAATGAGTATGTATAGTAAATTAGTGTTTATGGACTCTTTGGGCCAAAAATATGTTAAGTCAAAAATGGACTTCTAAAGAGCCATAACATGTAAAAAAAAAAAAAGTTAAAAAATCTTTTGTGGAACTTTTGGCTGGTAATTCGATTCAGAAGGGAAGTCAATGAGTATGTATAGTAAGTTAGTGTTTAAGGACTCTTAATCCAAAAATATGTTCAGTAGGTCAAATATGGACTTCTTGTACAGCCATAATATGTAAAAAAAAAAAAAAAAATTTAAACCTTTTGTAGACGTTTTAGCTACTAATTGGAACCAGAAGGGAAGTCAGTGAGTGACTTTTTGACCTTTGGGACAAAAATTTGTTCAGTAAGTCAAATATGGACTTTGTACAGCCATAATATGTAAAAAAAAAAAAATCTTAATAATTTTTACCTTTTGTAGACCTTTTAGCTACTTATTGGAACCAGAAGGAAAGTCAATGAGTGACTTTTTGACCTTTGGGACAAAAATTTGTTCAGTAAGTCAAATATGGACTTTGTACAGCCATAATATGTTAAAAAAAAAAATCTTAATAATTTTTACCTTTTGTAGACCTTTTAGCTACTTATTGGAACCAGAAGGAAAGTGAATGAGTGACTTTTTGACTTTTGGGACAAAAATTTGTTCAGTAGGTCAATTGGTCTTCTGTACAGCCATAATATGTAAAAAAAATAAATGTAAACCTTTTGTAGACCTTTTAGCTACTTATTGGAACCAGAAGGAAAGTCAATGAGTGACTTTTTGACCTTTGGGACAAAAATTTGTTCAGTAGGTCAAATATGGACTTCTGTACAGCCATAACATGTAAAACATTTTTGTGGAAATTTTGGCTAGGAATGGGAATATGAAGGGAAGTCAATGAGTATGTATAGTAAATTAGTGTTTATGGACTCTTTGGGCCAAAAATATGTTAAGTCAAAAATGGACTTCTAAAGAGCCATAACATGTAAAAAAAAAAAAAAGTAAAAAAATCTTTTGTGGAACTTTTGGCTGGTAATTCGATTCAGAAGGGAAGTCAATGAGTATGTATAGTAAGTTAGTGTTTAAGGACTCTTAATCCAAAAATATGTTCAGTAGGTCAAATATGGACTTCTTGTACAGCCATAATATGTAAAAAAAATAAAATAAAATAAACCTTTTGTAGACCTTTTAGCTACTTATTGGAACCAGAAGGAAAGTCAATGAGTGACTTTTTGACTTTTGGGACAAAAATTTGTTCAGTAGGTCAAATGGTCTTCTGTACAGCCATAATATGTAAAAAAAAAAAAGTAAACCTTTTGTAGACCTTTTAGCTACTTATTGGAACCAGAAGGAAAGTCAATGAGTGACTTTTTGACCTTTGGGACAAAAAATTGTTCAGTAGGTCAAATTTGGACTTCTGTACAGCCATAATATTTAAAACATTTTTGTGGAAATTTTGGCTAGGAATGGGAATATGAAGGGAAGTCAATGAGTATGTATAGTAAATTAGTGTTTATGGACTCTTTGGGCCAAAAATATGTTAAGTCAAAAATGGACTTCTAAAGAGCCATAACATGTAAAAAAAAAAAAAAAAAGTTAAAAAATCTTTTGTGGAACTTTTGGCTGGTAATTCGATTCAGAAGGGAAGTCAATGAGTATGTATAGTAAGTTAGTGTTTAAGGACTCATAATCCAAAAATATGTTCAGTAGGTCAAATATGGACTTCTTGTACAGCCATAATATGTAAAAAAAAAAAAAAAAAACATTTAAACCTTTTGTAGACCTTTTAGCTACTTATTGGAACCAGAAGGAAAGTCAATGAGTGACTTTTTGACTTTTGGGACAAAAATTTGTTCAGTAGGTCAAATGGCCTTCTGTACAGCCATAATATGTAAAAAAAATAAATGTAAACCTTTTGTAGACCTTTTAGCTACTTATTGGAATCAGAAGGAAAGTGAATGAGTGACTTTTTGACCTTTGGGACAAAAATTTGTTCAGTAGGTCAAATATGGACTTCTGTACAGCCATAACATGTAAAACATTTTTGTGGAAATTTTGGCTAGGAATGGGAATATGAAGGGAAGTCAATGAGTATGTATAGTAAATTAGTGTTTATGGACTCTTTGGGCCAAAAATATGTTAAGTCAAAAATGGACTTCTAAAGAGCCATAACATGTAAAAAAAAAAAAAAAAGTTAAAAAATCTTTTGTGGAACTTTTGGCTGGTAATTCGATTCAGAAGGGAAGTCAATGAGTATGTATAGTAAGTTAGTGTTTAAGGACTCTTAATCCAAAAATATGTTCAGTAGGTCAAATATGGACTTCTTGTACAGCCATAATATGTAAAAAAAAAAAAAAAAAAATGTAAACCTTTTGTAGACGTTTTAGCTACTAATTGGAACCAGAAGGGAAGTCAGTGAGTGACTTTTTGACCTTTGGGACAAAAATTTGTTCAGTAAGTCAAATATGGACTTTGTACAGCCATAATATGTAAAAAAAAAAAAATCTTAATAATTTTTACCTTTTGTAGACCTTTTAGCTACTTATTGGAACCAGAAGGAAAGTCAATGAGTGACTTTTTGACTTTTGGGACAAAAATTTGTTCAGTAGGTCAAATGGTCTTCTGTACAGCCATAATATGTAAAAAAAATAAATGTAAACCTTTTGTAGACCTTTTAGCTACTTATTGGAACCAGAAGGAAAGTCAATGAGTGACTTTTTGACCTTTGGGACAAAAATTTGTTCAGTAGGTCAAATATGGACTTCTGTACAGCCATAACATGTAAAACATTTTTGTGGAAATTTTGGCTAGGAATGGGAATATGAAGGGAAGTCAATGAGTATGTATAGTAAATTAGTGTTTATGGACTCTTTGGGCCAAAAATATGTTAAGTCAAAAATGGACTTCTAAAGAGCCATAACATGTAAAAAAAAAAAAGTTAAAAAATCTTTTGTGGAACTTTTGGCTGGTAATTCGATTCAGAAGGGAAGTCAATGAGTATGTATAGTAAGTTAGTGTTTAAGGACTCTTAATCCAAAAATATGTTCAGTAGGTCAAATATGGACTTCTTGTACAGCCATAATATGTAAAAAAAAAAAAAAAAAATTAAACCTTTTGTAGACCTTTTAGCTACTTATTGGAACCAGAAGGAAAGTCAATGAGTGACTTTTTGACTTTTGGGACAAAAATTTGTTCAGTAGGTCAAATGGTCTTCTGTACAGCCATAATATGTAAAAAAAAAAATGTAAACCTTTTGTAGACCTTTTAGCTACTTATTGGAACCAGAAGGAAAGTCAATGAGTGACTTTTTGACCTTTGGGACAAAAATTTGTTCAGTAGGTCAAATATGGACTTCTGTACAGCCATAACATGTAAAACATTTTTGTGGAAATTTTGGCTAGGAATGGGAATATGAAGGGAAGTCAATGAGTATGTATAGTAAATTAGTGTTTATGGACTCTTTGGGCCAAAAATATGTTAAGTCAAAAATGGACTTCTAAAGAGCCATAACATGTAAAAAAAAAAAAAGTTAAAAAATCTTTTGTGGAACTTTTGGCTGGTAATTCGATTCAGAAGGGAAGTCAATGAGTATGTATAGTAAGTTAGTGTTTAAGGACTCTTAATCCAAAAATATGTTCAGTAGGTCAAATATGGACTTCTTGTACAGCCATAATATGTAAAAAAAAAAAAAAAAAAATTTAAACCTTTTGTAGACGTTTTAGCTACTAATTGGAACCAGAAGGGAAGTCAGTGAGTGACTTTTTGACCTTTGGGACAAAAATTTGTTCAGTAAGTCAAATATGGACTTTGTACAGCCATAATATGTAAAAAAAAAAAAATCTTAATAATTTTTACCTTTTGTAGACCTTTTAGCTACTTATTGGAACCAGAAGGAAAGTCAATGAGTGACTTTTTGACCTTTGGGACAAAAATTTGTTCAGTAAGTCAAATATGGACTTTGTACAGCCATAATATGTAAAAAAAAAAAAAAATCTTAATAATTTTTACCTTTTGTAGACCTTTTAGCTACTTATTGGAACCAGAAGGAAAGTCAATGAGTGACTTTTTGACTTTTGGGACAAAAATTTGTTCAGTAGGTCAAATGGTCTTCTGTACAGCCATAATATGTAAAAAAAATAAATGTAAACCTTTTGTAGACCTTTTAGCTACTTATTGGAACCAGAAGGAAAGTCAATGAGTGACTTTTTGACCTTTGGGACAAAAAATTGTTCAGTAGGTCAAATTTGGACTGCTGTACAGCCATAATATGTAAAACATTTTTGTGGAAATTTTGGCTAGGAATGGGAATATGAAGGGAAGTCAATGAGTATGTATAGTAAATTAGTGTTTATGGACTCTTTGGGCCAAAAATATGTTAAGTCAAAAATGGACTTCTAAAGAGCCATAACATGTAAAAAAAAAAAAAAAAGTTAAAAAATCTTTTGTGGAACTTTTGGCTGGTAATTCGATTCAGAAGGGAAGTCAATGAGTATGTATAGTAAGTTAGTGTTTAAGGACTCTTAATCCAAAAATATGTTCAGTAGGTCAAATATGGACTTCTTGTACAGCCATAATATGTAAAAAAAAAAAAAAAAAAAATTTAAACCTTTTGTAGACGTTTTAGCTACTAATTGGAACCAGAAGGGAAGTCAGTGAGTGACTTTTTGACCTTTGGGACAAAAATTTGTTCAGTAAGTCAAATATGGACTTTGTACAGCCATAATATGTAAAAAAAAAAAAAATCTTAATAATTTTTACCTTTTGTAGACCTTTTAGCTACTTATTGGAACCAGAAGGAAAGTCAATGAGTGACTTTTTGACTTTTGGGACAAAAATTTGTTCAGTAGTGTAGCGTATTAGGGTTACATATATATTTAAATTAAAAATTAGCTCAATAGGGAATTGTGGGTATTAATATTTAGGGATTTATGATTAATCATAACGGGTTATAATCTAATCACCAATCTCCAAAATCACCCAAAATGGGAATACCTCACCTCGGTATTTATGCAATATAATATATATGGTTAACAACAATTTATTGTAATTAACTACAGATATATCTATATTAAATAATCACAGAATAACCCCAAGGGAGTTGATTCAAAATTCCTCTCCGTTCCGTTTAAAGAACGAGCGGAGATTCCTTATCCACTCACCAGGTCTATTCTTCCTACCCAATTTTCGGGAAGTTCATCCCTCTGGCCACAAAGGACAAACTTTCCGAGTTATGGTATTAATTAAAGCATTCAACGAATAAGAGCTCGTAGCTTAGATCTGACATTAAAGGGACTCGTGTTCCGTGAGCAAACAATGACAATCAAAACGTGAATATCATGGTTTTAATAAAGATTAATACTACGATTACATATGACTACATAAAGAATACATGTATTTACAGAATAGTGGAAAGTAAAGAGGAGGATGAGGGGAAGGGAAAGGAAAGGAAGGAGGGTAAGATCGTGTCCGATCCGACACCTTCCCAGACAAAACCATTGGAGCCAGCAAGAAATATCACCTTAAACAGGGGTACAATCTTTAAAACGCATCTAAATTTCGGTAGAATTGATACTTGCATGGTTTCTTGGTGTTGTGTAAAGCAAGATGCGTGCGTTGGCGTTTCTCAGAGAGTTTGCGCGCTGAAGCGTTCTCTCCGTTTGGTTCTTCCAGAGCTTCGTTGGTCCGCGGGACTTTTAAAGGTGTCGACTTGGAAGGAAGTTCATCTCGTCCAGCTAAGTGCGTCCGCTGACTGCGCCGCGGAGCGCGTCGATCTTCAAAGGAAACATCAGCTTGGCTGGACCGCGCCGGCTCGCAGGTCGATAACCCGCGAGCCGCGCTGATGAGATGGGAGGAAAAGGGAATTTTTTTTTGTCCGGGGTTCTTGCCAGGTGACTGAGCCCCGATATGCTTGTGTTACTGTCTTTTGAGATCCATTAAACTCCGCCCACTTTCCCGGCGGCAACCAATCGTTGGTGTGAATTTCAGGCGGGAGAGAGTTTCTTTGTTCTGACTTTATTACTCAATGGAATGTTCTTGCCGGGAGCCAGAATTAGTAAAGTTTCGCTCAAAAAGGGCTAAACCTACTAAAAGGTACATCTCATAATCATCTACTTTGCACCACTGACTGGGACAAAGAAAGAGAAACCTTTAGACATCAAACATGCCTGTGTTTAAATGCATGAAAGACAGTGTATCTCTTTTACAGAGCCATTTTGAGCATTTAGGATTAACATCACACACACATACAAATATATACTTTGTGGTCAACATACATATAACACAAGGGTCATCACATATTTCTGGGATGGTTAAATTAAAGGCTAATATGAAGAGGAATACTTGTGTGTGTGTGTGTGTGTGTGTGTGTGTCTCTGTGTGTGTGTGTGTGTCTGTCTGTGTGTGTGATAGGAATCTATTTGAAGTTCCTCACAAGGTAATAACGGCACGGCCTGCGTTGTCTCTGCTGGTCGTAAGGGTGATAGTGCGGCCATTTGGCCAGCCTCAACTGGCACCACTACACTCATTTATATGCTAATACTAATTCATAGGCAGAGCTGTGCAAAAGATCTGCATCTCTGGTGTTTCTCGAACGACCCACCACTTTGATCTCATGTCAAGAGCGACTCCAGACGCTACAGTCCCCCTTTGTCATGTGACGACGTCCGGTTGACCTCGTCGGATGACAGTTGTCGTTTTGATCGGATGGTAGTCGAGTGGGATCATGATGGTCAGATGGCAGGTGGATCATGGTGGTCGAGTGGCAGGTGGTTTCTAATCGTTCCAAGCCTTTGGTTCCTCAGGCTGAGGGTCCATCCTGATGAGGTTCGGCCTTGTCTCTGTCTTGGTACCTCCCTTCCGTGGGTTTCGTTTGAATCCCAGGAGGAGAGAGGCTGTGTTCTTGGTCATGGACTCTCGCATCTCGTGGACCCTCTTGACTAGGTTGAAAGCCAGGCCCAGTGTCAGGGTGTGGCATGATGCTGTAGCAAGGTAAAGAGCTGTGTCGATGAGAGTGATGTCAATTGGCTAGGACCCCCTTTCTTAATCTTTAGTTCCAGTTCTGGATCTAGAGTGAAGTTGTGATTCTTGAAGAAGGATGGGGTTTCCAGCTCTGACCAGTACTCTTCACTTGGGAGGTATTACGATGCCAGATCATCAAGGTGGAGGATGGTACCCTTTGGTACGTGAATCCACACACTCTGGTCGTTTGTGTCCCCTGGAGTAATGGTCACTCCACGGCAGATAAGGCAGGCAGCAGCCAAGTTCAGGTCTCTGACCTTGTGCAACAGGTGTCGAGGCAGCAGGTGCCATGACGGTGCGTCACCTGTCATCCT
Organism: Gobio gobio; assembly: GCF_949357685.1. Classification (NCBI taxonomy): domain Eukaryota; kingdom Metazoa; phylum Chordata; class Actinopteri; order Cypriniformes; family Gobionidae; genus Gobio; species Gobio gobio. The sequence goes on from NC_137119.1 coordinate 16,118,457, forward strand.
GAAGTCCGTCTGTGTGGCGCAGGTTTCTGCTTGTGGTCTCAGGAAGTGGTAAGGGGTCTATGTGGCCTGAAGAGGGTTTCAGACTGACCTAGTGCTGGTGACTGGAGGGAAGCAGGTAGTTGTTAGCCTCTCAGTCACGAGAAGTCCGAAGGATCGGAGTTCTGCTCTGCTTCTTGTAGCAGTGCTGTTGTGAGCTTGCCTGAGCTGTGTGTGGCAAGGAGTTGGAAGCTTGTCCTTTGCAGTCCTCATCTGGTGAGTCCTGTTCAGGGGCTATTTTGCTGGTGTCAGCAGCTCCTGTGACCCTGAGATAGTAGTGTCCAGCTGTCCTTGTGCCGCCTCCGCTTGACAGCTGCGTGAAGGGTTTGGCAGAGGGCGTTGTTGTCGACGGCTGTGGGACATCCGGTGGTGTGCGCAGGGTGGACGCGCTGTCTTCCGTGGCTCCGCCCAGTGGCTTGTCTGGTACTTGGCGTTTGCCATAGTGACAGTTCTGCATGTGTTTGATCTGTCCAGCTGCTCTCATGGTTCAACATCTGTCTGAGCCACTTCAGGTGTAGTTTGTCAATGTGCTGGTGAGCAGTGTAAGTTCTGACAAAACTAGAGTCTCTTGTTTGATGCAGCAGGGTCGTCTGACACCCAGTCACAAGTTCCAAAGTAGACACATGAGTTGATTCATGCGGGGTGGCTCTGATGGTCATGAGCACCAATGGACGTTTCACATCCCAGTCTTTCTGGTTGGCGGACACATACTTTCTCCGCATGCTGGCCCCAGCTCAATTGGTTCGTTCAACTTGGTGTCGTTGGGTGCTCAAAGACATTCTACTCACTTGGAGAACTGGCATACAACTGTGAGGAAGTACTTGTGGTCCCTCGTCGATCTGGGAAGGGATCCCGCCCAGTCTATTTGAAGGTATGACCACGGGACTGTGACTCTTCTGCGTTGCAGGGGCTCTGGGGTTTGGGTTTGCCGGTTAGAATTGTCAGCAAACCAGACACTTCTCTGACATACTCTGACACGACTTGCTGCATGCCAGGCCAATATTTCACTTGCTTCTGTGTCTTGTGGCTCTGGTACCGTGGTGTCCGGCACATGGTGCGTTGTGGGCATACATTTAGCATTACCCCCCTTTTGACACTGTGGCATCACAAGCTTTAGCGCTGTGAGGGCGTCAGAGGCATACCCCAGAATGTTTGTTTTCTCACGCAGCATGTGTTTGCCGTCATGCGGTCGTCTGAGGCCTGTGGTAGTGGTGAAGTCAGACATCGTGACAGGGTGGTTGGAGGGGTCTGAGAGGTGGTTACTCATAGCTTTTATGGCAGTGTCAGAGGCTTGCATGTCAGCTGTGTCATTTATGGAAATTGTAGAGCCAGCGTAAGCGGCTGTGATGTTGGAATCGCCGCAGGAATAGTCAGTTTGCTGTGGGTTATCACAGCACCATCACGGGTGGTTGTGTGGGTGGGAGGTGACCATGGATTGCCGTGAAGTGTGCCAGTCTTGGCCAGGGAATCAGTTTGGTCATTCAAGTCTTTGTCAAGGCCGGGTTGCCTTGAGTGTCCTGTCACCTTTTCCCGGTGGACAGTCATGTCGTGTGTTCTTGTGATGTCATCACACGCGTCGAGCAGGTGTTGGGCATGCTTCGTTTCGGAAGATGTTAAACTTTGCTGGTGAGTTGGCATAGCCGATTGGGCACCTGGTGAAAGTACGCTGTCGGTTGCAGAAGGTGAAAGACAGCTGGTGCTGCAGTATCCTGTTCGTTGATTAAAGTACAGACTCTTGGGATGGTCTGGCCTGGCAGGAGGTTTTCAGGCTTGGCAGGAACCACAGGGGGCTGTGATGTCAGTGGGGCTCACACTACCTCATTGGTAAAGTCCACATGAGCCTTGAGGCGAATCAAGGGGTCTGCTTCTATGTAGACGTTATGCAGTGGATCTTGAAGGACCAGGATGTGGTGTGTGAGGCACTGATCGTTCCATTTCAAGTTCAAAGTGCAGGTGCCCTTGACAGTTACCATGGTTGTTAGGCAGGGGTCCAACGGACAGTGGGTGCACTTGCTTGCAGATGGAAGGTTGGATGTGTCTTTCATGAGGGCTTTGAACAGTGCTAGACTGATGGCTGAGTTGTCTGCCCATAGTGAGAGTATGATGTCTGTAGTTGTTACATCATTCAGCTGGAGGTCAGTCATGACCTTGGGGCAGTGAAAGTCAGAGTCTATGGTGAGTTGAAAAGTGCAGAGTAGCGAGCTTGAACTTTGCTCTGGTGCTGAGACAGTGTTCTCGCGGCGGGTTGCAAGATTTCTCGTGACCTCTGTGACCTGACAGTCTGGCTCAGGTGATCTGGGTGGCTGGAGAGGCAGAGGTTCTCGTACTTGAGCCCAAATCTTTAGCTGTTTGAAGTCTAGTAGGGGCTCAAAACGATCTAGCAGATCTTTGCCGACGAGAAAGGGGTACGTGTCCATTGGTTAGATGTACACTGGGTGTACCAGACTCATTAGGCCCATCGTTAGCTGGATGGGAGCTATCTGTTCAAGTTGGATCTCATTTTGGCTGTATGACTGCACATTCAACTCACATTTTGGGATTTCAGAGTTCGATTGTTCAGGAAGTGCAGCTGTCAGCTAAGGGAGTTGAGCGACGCTGTCACTTGGTGATGAAGTCTCTGGATCTTTGGACTGTGGTTTGTGCGGTGCTTGGTTCCGTCGGAGAGCAGTCAGGAAGGACGTTGGGTGCCGGTCTTGGTCACAGTCGTAAGCTGTCTGGCCTGTCCTTCTTGTCTCCCTTGCGAGAAGTTCTTTTAGAATCCTCAGGATCTCTGCTGACTCAGATGAAGCTGCACCGTCTGGCTCTGGTGAGTGCTCAGACTTGGGTTCATTTGGGGCGAGCCGTTCCGCCGCTGGCTGTTTGGGCTAGGGGTGCTGTCATTTCTGGGCTGTCGGCTGGCATCTCACGCGGCTCCACCTTTGGGTGGTTAGACAGACGTGGCTTGTCTCAGAGTCTTTCAGAGTGCTCGGACAGGTGCTTAAGACGGGCACCGTGCCAGTTGCGCTGCTCTCTGCTGGCTTGGAACGGTCTTGCCGGTTACAAAGTCTGTCACTGCGTTGTTGCAGGGCGCCCCCTGGAGCCAGCTCTGAACGGTGATCAGAGACAGGGTAAACCATTAGATTTCTCACAGTCTTTTCAGAAACAGTCTTTTTGGTCGGCAGTCCCGTAGCTGTTGGTAGTCCAGCTTTACGGTCTCATGTTGTAAGTGAAAGTTCATACCCTGCAGGGTTTGGAGTGAAAGTTGGGATGTTTCTGGCCAGCTTGTAGAGTTCTTGGGAAGCCATGATGTGCCTGAGCATGATTCTCTGGATTGGCTCCCACCCCCTTTGCTGCTGGTGGGGGCTCGTGGCTGCTGGCTGGTGACAACCTGGGCAGTGGGCTTTCACCCCCCTTTTGAGCTTGGAACTCTTGGCTGGGGGTTTCTTGTCCCACTTGTCAGGGGAAACTGTGTGGTGCGTGTTTCCCCTTGCTGTTCACTGTACGATGTACATGTGAACTTCAGTTCTCTGTGAACAGTTTCAAGTTCTTTGTCTTGAATAGTCTTTTTTTTTTTGTTTTTTTTTTGAACCAAATCTTGGACCTTGGCATGGGCGTTTGCAAGTGGGTTTCACAAGCTTTGGCCTTGCTGTTTCTTTCTTTCAGTTCAATCTTTGCTCTTGTTAGGAGAGCTTCACCTCGTTGGAGTTTTTCTTTTGGTTCCTCTTCGGATTCTTTCTCCAACTGCTCTCTGTGCTTGTCTCTACACGAAGTTCTGCCGGGGCATTTTGGAGTCTCTCAACTTCCTCCCGAAGTTGTAGGTCCGTTCCGTCCTTCCGTCCGCGTCGGTCCTGGGTCTCGAGGAGTAGCTGATCTAATCAACTCTGCGCGTGGTCCTGGTTCCTACGGGCCTCCTCGGCATGGAGCTTCAACGCTGCCGTTCTTGGCTCAGGGGCTGCAGGTCACCGTGGCTTTAGGCAGGAACGCAGTCGTCCTGGTGCTCGATCAGGTCTCGACGTGATCCCAGCGGCGGTGGGGCTGGATGAACGGGACACACCGCTTACTGTGGGCAAGAGAGAGACAACACAAAAGAGGCCAATGCAAGTCCGTATAGGGTGTAGTGCTTATAGCCATATGTGACTATTTAATTGTGTGTGCAATTTTGGACTAACTGGTGCAGACAGTTAGTGGAATCTAGGCCGTGCACCTGTTGTCTTGGCCGTGAGCGGCCAGGTGGGGCCGATTTGTGTGGGTGAGTGCCGGATTTAAATAACAATTTTGACAGTGCGGTAGCCTAGTGGGTCATTTACTGACACTGGCTGCTGATCGTCAATCTATTATTCAGCTTTCCTTGATGGCTCTCATAGGTTCTGTCTTTAGGTGAACTGGAAGAAACTAAACAACAGAATAGTAGAGTAGAAAAGAAAAGAAAAGGGCGAAATATCCAAGAATACTAAGAAGGCACGAAATAAAACAGAATGAGAACATGAGAAGAGATAGATATGGGAAGGCTCTAAGCTTAATACCAATGCTAGGGTTTATGACAGGGCCAACGAGTGAGGGGGCGCTGTTGAGCTATAAAGCCTAGGGGAAAGGTATGGCTTACAAAAAAAAGAAAGGTGTGGCCAAACACTTAAGTGACCGGGAATATGTATATTCTAGGGCTTGCAATAAGTGAATGGGCTTATTTAACTTACTATGCCTGGGGTGAATCGGGGTCGCCTCAGGTGAGAACCGATGGTGAGGTCAATCTCGCCGGCGGTCCCTGGACACTCGACCGCGGTGTTCCCAGATCCTTGTCCCTTGGTACCACGGTGCGCCCACTCAAACAGCGTGTGACTTTTAGCATGACTGGGCAGCACTCAGGTAAGTTTGGTCAACGGCCAGACTGAAGGGTTGAAATTGGGTTTCCTCTGAAATCCCTTTGGAGTCCAAACGGAGGATCAGAGTCATTAACCAAGATGCCCTTGAGCGGTTCAGTTGGACTCGTTGACTTCTCCCTGGAGTGCCCGAAATGCTTAGTCTGCTGCGTGCCGCCGCCAGTGGTACGGAGACAGGTGTCTGCGATTCACACACGACCGATGTCAGTTACGCAGGCCAGGTGACTCCACTCACCGGAACCCAGCCAGAAGACAACCGGAAATTCACCACAAGCACTAGGGGAGGTACTACCTGTAAATATTTAAATGGCTAACAAGGAAAACGTGACATCAGCTTAGCTTAAACTTGTTTGAACCAAATTCAAATAATTCTGTAAAGTGAGTGAGGTAAAAGACTATTCAATAAATAGTACTAAAACATAAAATGATGATAATGTTGGTAATTATCAGAACAACCTTGAAAAAGTGAGAAATCGAATTAATTAAATTAATCTATTCAGAAATGGAGCCAAAGGAGAAGAGAGAGAGGAGAGCCAACTTATGAGAGTGCCCAACAGGGGGCGTGCTACTGATAAGTGGCTGTCGCAGGCTGAAAAGAGAAGGCTTAATTTAAATTCAGGTTCAAACTTGCTTAAACCAAAATTTAAATAAGTGCAGGGTATCAGACTGGTATGAAATGGAAGAAACCAATTGATAAACAAATACCAATAAAAAGGAAAGAAAAGAACAGACAAGCAAAAATAACTCAAATTGAAACAATGAGAAAGAAAGGGAAACTGACTTAGCAGAAGATGTCACAAAAGGGGCTTATTCCCCTTAGGTAGCATCACTGGCTGAAAGGAGAACTTAATTTAAATTCAAATTCAAACTTTGTTTAAACCAAATTTAAATAAGTGTGAGAAGTCATTGAACCCGAAAGATTGAATGATACCAAACAATAGCAATAACAGGAAATAAATGAAAATAATTATAATAGTAAACAAATAAAATAACGAGAGTTCGCTTGAGAGAGTTTAATAAGGCAAACATCTGCAGACGTCCACAAGATGGCGTAGTGGAGTCAGGCGTGGGTAATTTGAGAGGTGCAGCACACCTAGCGGGCTGCCCCCTTGTGTTACTCGGAGGTATTACACTACCCAAAATTAGGTGATTATGAAACTTGAGCATCCGACAATGGGGAGGGTCCAGCTTCCTAACGCAGCAATTTAACTGCAATCACAAGTGTGAAGAGAATTTGTTTTCAAATTTCCTTTGTGCCAATTTTGAAGCACAGAGTGTGTGGACGGATTTATTTACCGCATATACACACAAATGTAGAACAGAGCATTTTCTCTGCAACAAATTTTAACGTGATCAAGGTTAAAATAAAATACTCCCATTCACACATCAAGCAGATACTGGCCAGCAGTTTTTTTCTGGTTGATTTGTGCAAGGTGTGCGTTCTGGTTAGCTATGCCAAAACTCCACCTAAGGGGGTGAGATCGCTAGCGATTTATAAGGCCTTTTACAAAACGAATAAGAGGAATACGCTCAAATCGTCATCACGCTGGGAGAAGATTTCTTCGTTCTAACAGGTGGCATCACGCACAGGTGGCATCACGTTGAAAGAAGATTTCTTCGTTCTAACAGGTGGCATCACGCACAGGTGGCATCACGCACAGGTGGCATCACGCTGAAAGAAGATTTCTTCGTTCTAACAGGTGGAATTGATAATATTAAAATGTTCTGCAAAAGAAGTTTTTTTCCCTTTACAGAGACAGTTTTAATATTATGAACTGCAGTTTCTTTTTAACAATTAACAGTGACCAAAATGTTTGACCAAAATAGACGCTGTTAACATAGGACTAACTGAAATGAGCTTTGGGCTTTCCAGTTACAGATACGTGAGTTCGCGATTGCGACTTGTCTCACTGAAGCGCGCATATAAGACAACAATTAACACAAATGATATAGGCCTACGCATAAAATTGACAAATTTGCTCACAAAACAGAGTTTAGAATGTGCTCGAAATATTCTCCACCAAAAATATGTAGCGTATTAGGGTTACATATATATTTAAATTAAAAATTAGCTCAATAGGGAATTGTGGGTATTAATATTTAGGGATTTATGATTAATCATAACGTGTTATAATCTAATCACCAATCTCCAAAATCACCCAAAATGGGAATACCTCACCTCGGTATTTATGCAATATAATATATATGGTTAACAACAATTTATTGTAATTAACTACAGATATATCTATATTAAATAATCACAGAATAACCCCAAGGGAGTTGATTCAAAATTCCTCTCCGTTCCGTTTAAAGAACGAGCGGAGATTCCTTATCCACTCACCAGGTCTATTCTTCCTACCCAATTTTCGGGAAGTTCATCCCTCTGGCCACAAAGGACAAACTTTCCGAGTTATGGTATTAATTAAAGCATTCAACGAATAAGAGCTCGTAGCTTAGATCTGACATTAAAGGGACTCGTGTTCCGTGAGCAAACAATGACAATCAAAACGTGAATATCATGGTTTTAATAAAGATTAATACTACGATTACATATGACTACATAAAGAATACATGTATTTACAGAATAGTGGAAAGTAAAGAGGAGGATGAGGGGAAGGGAAAGGAAAGGAAGGAGGGTAAGATCGTGTCCGATCCGACACCTTCCCAGACAAAACCATTGGAGCCAGCAAGAAATATCACCTTAAACAGGGGTACAATCTTTAAAACGCATCTAAATTTCGGTAGAATTGATACTTGCATGGTTTCTTGGTGTTGTGTAAAGCAAGATGCGTGCGTTGGCGTTTCTCAGAGAGTTTGCGCGCTGAAGCGTTCTCTCCGTTTGGTTCTTCCAGAGCTTCGTTGGTCCGCGGGACTTTTAAAGGTGTCGACTTGGAAGGAAGTTCATCTCGTCCAGCTAAGTGCGTCCGCTGACTGCGCCGCGGAGCGCGTCGATCTTCAAAGGAAACATCAGCTTGGCTGGACCGCGCCGGCTCGCAGGTCGATAACCCGCGAGCCGCGCTGATGAGATGGGAGGAAAAGGGAATTTTTTTTTGTCCGGGGTTCTTGCCAGGTGACTGAGCCCCGATATGCTTGTGTTACTGTCTTTTGAGATCCATTAAACTCCGCCCACTTTCCCGGCGGCAACCAATCGTTGGTGTGAATTTCAGGCGGGAGAGAGTTTCTTTGTTCTGACTTTATTACTCAATGGAATGTTCTTGCCGGGAGCCAGAATTAGTAAAGTTTCGCTCAAAAAGGGCTAAACCTACTAAAAGGTACATCTCATAATCATCTACTTTGCACCACTGACTGGGACAAAGAAAGAGAAACCTTTAGACATCAAACATGCCTGTGTTTAAATGCATGAAAGACAGTGTATCTCTTTTACAGAGCCATTTTGAGCATTTAGGATTAACATCACACACACATACAAATATATACTTTGTGGTCAACATACATATAACACAAGGGTCATCACATATTTCTGGGATGGTTAAATTAAAGGCTAATATGAAGAGGAATACTTGTGTGTGTGTGTGTGTGTGTGTGTGTCTCTGTGTGTGTGTGTGTCTGTCTGTGTGTGTGATAGGAATCTATTTGAAGTTCCTCACAAGGTGATAACGGCACGGCCTACGTTGTCTCTGCTGGTCGTAAGGGTGATAGTGCGGCCATTTGGCCAGCCTCAACTGGCACCACTACACTCATTTATATGCTAATACTAATTCATAGGCAGAGCTGTGCAAAAGATCTGCATCTCTGGTGTTTCTCGAACGACCCACCACTTTGATCTCATGTCAAGAGCGACTCCAGACGCTACAGTAGGTCAAATGGTCTTCTGTACAGCCATAATATGTAAAAAAAATAAATGTAAACCTTTTGTAGACCTTTTAGCTACTTATTGGAACCAGAAGGAAAGTCAATGAGTGACTTTTTGACCTTTGGGACAAAAATTTGTTCAGTAGGTCAAATATGGACTTCTGTACAGCCATAACATGTAAAACATTTTTGTGGAAATTTTGGCTAGGAATGGGAATATGAAGGGAAGTCAATGAGTATGTATAGTAAATTAGTGTTTATGGACTCTTTGGGCCAAAAATATGTTAAGTCAAAAATGGACTTCTAAAGAGCCATAACATGTAAAAAAAAAAAAAGTTAAAAAATCTTTTGTGGAACTTTTGGCTGGTAATTCGATTCAGAAGGGAAGTCAATGAGTATGTATAGTAAGTTAGTGTTTAAGGACTCTTAATCCAAAAATATGTTCAGTAGGTCAAATATGGACTTCTTGTACAGCCATAATATGTAAAAAAAAAAAAAAAAAATTTAAACCTTTTGTAGACGTTTTAGCTACTAATTGGAACCAGAAGGGAAGTCAGTGAGTGACTTTTTGACCTTTGGGACAAAAATTTGTTCAGTAAGTCAAATATGGACTTTGTACAGCCATAATATGTAAAAAAAAAAATCTTAATAATTTTTACCTTTTGAAGACCTTTTAGCTACTTATTGGAACCAGAAGGAAAGTCAATGAGTGACTTTTTGACTTTTGGGACAAAAATTTGTTCAGTAGGTCAAATGGTCTTCTGTACAGCCATAATATGTAAAAAAAATAAATGTAAACCTTTTGTAGACCTTTTAGCTACTTATTGGAACCAGAAGGAAAGTCAATGAGTGACTTTTTGACCTTTGGGACAAAAAATTGTTCAGTAGGTCAAATTTGGACTTCTGTACAGCCATAATATTTAAAACATTTTTGTGGAAATTTTGGCTAGGAATGGGAATATGAAGGGAAGTCAATGAGTATGTATAGTAAATTAGTGTTTATGGACTCTTTGGGCCAAAAATATGTTAAGTCAAAAATGGACTTCTAAAGAGCCATAACATGTAAAAAAAAAAAAAAAAAGTTAAAAAATCTTTTGTGGAACTTTTGGCTGGTAATTCGATTCAGAAGGGAAGTCAATGAGTATGTATAGTAAGTTAGTGTTTAAGGACTCTTAATCCAAAAATATGTTCAGTAGGTCAAATATGGACTTCTTGTACAGCCATAATATGTAAAAAAAATAAAATAAATTTAAACCTTTTGTAGACCTTTTAGCTACTTATTGGAACCAGAAGGAAAGTCAATGAGTGACTTTTTGACTTTTGGGACAAAAATTTGTTCAGTAGGTCAAATGGTCTTCTGTACAGCCATAATATTTAAAAAAAATAAATGTAAACCTTTTGTAGACCTTTTAGCTACTTATTGGAATCAGAAGGAAAGTGAATGAGTGACTTTTTGACCTTTGGGACAAAAATTTGTTCAGTAGGTCAAATATGGACTTCTGTACAGCCATAACATGTAAAACATTTTTGTGGAAATTTTGGCTAGGAATGGGAATATGAAGGTAAGTCAATGAGTATGTATAGTAAATTAGTGTTTATGGACTCTTTGGGCCAAAAATATGTTAAGTCAAAAATGGACTTCTAAAGAGCCATAACATGTAAAAAAAAAAAAAGTTGAAAAATCTTTTG